>NC_091231.1:20900610-21200610 GCF_040958095.1 Procambarus clarkii | reverse complement strand
AATTCATGAAAACTTGGCTTATTAGGCAAATCGGGCCTTGCATTGTAGGCTGAGAAGTGCGTTCTGGCTACTAGGTACGACATATATATATATATAAATATATATATATATATATATATATATATATATATATATATATATATATATATATATATATATATATATATATATATATATATATATATATATATATATATATATATACGGTGTTGTGGTGTGGTGAGTCAGCAGATGTGATTCCTGACTGATTCCCTAATGATGTCATTAGCATGTGGGGTATGCTGACGGCATCATTATGTTGTAGGTTTGGGCAGAGTTGTAACCAGGTATTCGTAATATTACTGCCCCTAGGAGCTGTGTTGAGGATTTAAGGAGGTCCCTTTGATTATTCAGGGGAATTCACAGTACTTAATGAGAGCAAGCAATTGATTAGTATAGCCTAATTATGAAAATTAGTGTCAGCTGTCCGCGTAGCGACGGTGTTTTATATTAACGTAAATTGTCTTGCTGAAGTAGTAGTGATTGCTCACAGTAGTCCCTTGCAACTGTTGCAAGATTAGAAGGGGCAGTAATGTAGGTATACTTTTGTTGTTGCCTAACTGTGTGTCATTACTGTGTGGGTACAGTAATTAACGTGTTGCAAAAGCTGCAACCGTATGTGGGTTGTGCATTTATGTTGTTTTGCATGCCACTGTAAATGTGACCTATGTAACCTTGGGTTACTTTACATTCTTTAAGTTGTGTTGAGGACTTAAGGATTCATTGAGTTAATTAATGGGAATTAACCTTATAAGGGGTGCACATTTCTTGATGAGTGAGAGAGCTGTTAAGGGAACAGTACTGAGCTAATTGAGATACGTTTCTGATGCAATTAATTGTTCATGTGACAACTAATTGACCACTCTAGCTAATTATGTAATTAGCATTCACATCGTGAATTCACATAGTGGGAGAGGAACTGTCAGAGTCTGTCAGTGTTTGTGTTAACGTAATTTTGCTCGAGACTAACTACCTTTCTGGGGTATAGCAATTAGTGGCTCATGTTAATTAGTGGAGTAATTAACGTCAGGGGTCTTGATGATTCAGAAGACTCGGTAAAGCGAGGTCATGGAGCTAGCATAACTCGTTATATTAATCATATCCTGTCTGATGACAGTAAATGAAGATGCACTCTTGTTAATTGGTTTAGTAATTAACTCCTCGCCCGTGAATTCACAGTGTTTGATGAGACCTGCTTAGGCAGTGCGGAGTGAGACGTATTTATGTATGATTAATTATCGGTCCTGGTGACAGTTAATTAATTCTTCAGGGTTAATTAGGGTAATTAACACTCATTCAAGTAAATTTTGACATAGACTGTTGAGAAGCTACCAAGTTAGTGGTAGGCTTAGTTAACGTAACTCGATGGGGATTTAGTTAGTGGTCCGTTTGACATTAATTAGAAATTACTCACTGAATACTTGCAAGAAGTCAAGTGTGATGTAATGTAAGAGGCTTTGAGATATTGTTAACAAGATGACTTGTGTTAGGAGAGACTAGTGTTAATGATTAACGTAGAGTACCATCATGTTGTTGTCTAAGAGAGACAGGTGTTTGTGATTAACGTAGTACTTTGTTGCTGACTGCTGTGATCAGTCAATTAACGTAATTAATCACATAATAAATTTTGTAATTGATTAAGGGAATTTCTTTTGTTTATCGTCTGGTGACGAGAGTAAAGTAACTTAGGGTTATTGGAGCTGTGTCTCAGAATCCCACCTTGCCTGGCTTTGTTTACTGTTTACAGTGCAACTTCTTGCAGGGAGTTGCAAAGAGTGTTTACATTAGGTTGTGATAAGAGGGGGTCACTGTTGGACTACCCGCCTAGTACGTGGGTCTCTCCTGTTATGGTTGGAGGACCCTTAAGATTGTGATTATAGTATCTGATCACCGTGAAACCGTGACAATATTGATTGCAAGCTTGTGTCATCAGTGGGCATCCATCATTGTTCAGTTAGATCATGTAATCTGCCCGCAGTGCGAGGGGCTGTTGAATAGCTGTGTTGCAAGTGCCACTTGATAGACAATAACGTAACGAATCACTCTCTGTGGTGTAACTTAGTCTGTGATTTTTTTTTGATTTGCAATATTGCGTCGCCAGTGGGCACACCTGTGTTCAGGTTAGTTCAGTGTGCAGCCGCACAGCATGGGTTGCTATTTAGCTGTTTGTTATAGTGCCACTGGATGGACATTAACGTACCGTATACTCGATGTTGTAGTAGTTTAGTCTCTTGTTATTAATAAATTATTTATTTTATAGCAAATGGTCTTTGATGTCAATCCTTCAACCATTCTTTTCCACCCATGTTCTGCTTTATACGATTGATGTTGATGTGATCTTTTGAAATGACGGCTGTTCTTGGGAATTCGAATTCCAATTCATAGCACCACATCAAATATAAATATTTGAGTGTGAGAACCCGTCGGTTTCCCTTTATTGGTTTTAACGTCCTGTTTAACTAGGAGGAACCAGCGGCCTATGTGGACAGGTTTTCACCCTAGTGGTGGAAGCCTGGCGGTTTGCTCCCGCTTTTCCTTTTTCTATTGGACTCATGCTTATCTGCCGTGTGCAGTTCTTTAAACTTGAGGTCCACCTCCTAAGGGAGGTAGGCGTAGAAATAAATCTCACAGCTGCCTCAACTGCGGTGAGGCCCACCCTACCTTCTCCTGCACGTGTATACGTTACAAACGTGAGGCGGCCGTCCTCACCTTGAAACACTGGGACCGTTTGTCTTTTCCTGAGGCGAGGCGCCAAGTTCTCCCCCCTTTCGCTAGAGTCTCTTATGCTCGCGTGGTGCGCTCTTCCCCTCCTCGTCCTTCGCACCTTCCTCAGACTCACAACCGTTTCCAGGCCTTAGACCCCGGACACGCCCACCACCTCTTCACCCTGTTTCTTTCCGTTCTGTCCTGGAGGGCCCCCCTCCTGGTTCTCTGTCTAGGGTTCCCCTTCTTTCTACCCAGTTTGTCATGTCTCCTGTGTCTTCTTTCTCCTCTCCCTCTGGTCCTCCTTCCCGTCATTTTCCTCCGTCTCTTGGCTCTCCACACCGCCTGACTGTGTGGGCCGATGTCCATTGCTCTCCTAGTGGTTATGTTGTTCGCTCTCGTTCTTCTTCTCCTATTAAAACGCTAGAGTCTGTTGCCCAGTACATTGCTGCTGGGACACCTGTATCTTTGAGTCAGAAGTGGAAACCTGGCTCCTCTCCTTCCTCCTCCCCGGTAGGTAAGAAGGCTTCACTTTCTTCTTCGCCCCCTATCTTTGTCTGATTCTATCGTTCCTTCCCCTCCCGCTGTGGTGGTAGAGCCCTTGTTCCTACTGTGGAGGTTTCTTTGGTCCCCAGTCCCATCTCGGTTACTGCCCTTGCTGAGGTGCTCTCCCCTCTTTCTTCCCCTCCTCCTGCTCTCCTTGCCCGCCCCTCTCGGTTGTCTCCTCCCCCTCTTCCTCACCCTCCTCCTCCTCCTCTGGACCCTGCTCGTCCACCTCTAGTCTGTCCTCCCGCTCATATCCCTACTTCTTTACTCAGTTTACCCATGCCCCCTAACCCTGACTTCGCTGACCCTGATCCTGACCCTGTTCTTCTTTAACGTGCTGTGTTCCTTTTTCACCTTTCTTTCTTCTTTGTTCTCTGTTGCTATCCTTTCTCTTTTTGTCAATATCTATTTTTCAGTGGAACATCGATGGATATTATGCCAATTTCTTTGACCTCCAACTTCTAATTTCACAGTTTTCGCCCCTTTGTGTCTGTCTCCAGGAGCCGATGCTTGGTGCTCGTCCTGGTCGCTTCTGTGGCTATTCTTTTCTCTCCCCCCCCCCTCCCAGCTGTTGCTGGGGGCCCATAACTATTCTGCTCTCTTGATTCGCTCTGATGTCCCTTTTGGCCCCTTACTTTTTTCCTCGCCTCTCCACTGCTCTGCTGCCCGTGTCTTTGTGCGTAAATGGTACACGGTTTGTTCCATCTATCTCCCCCCCCCCCTCCCCCCACTGTTCCACTTTCTCTTCCCGATCTTAAACACCTACTGGGCTCCTTGCCGGAGCCTGTGCTCCTGCTGGGTGATTTCAGTTGTCGACATGCCCTTTGGGGTGATGTGCTGACAAACACCCGGGATCGCTTCCTTAAACCTTACATCCTCTCTTCTTCCCTGTCTCTTCTGAATTCTGATGAGCCCACTCATTTGGACTCTCAGAACCGCTCCCTTTCCTGTCGCAATCTTTCTCTGTGCTCGTCATCCCTTTACTTAAATTTCGAGTAGCGGGTCGGTCCTTGATGACCTCCATGTCAGTGACCTTTTTCCTATCCTTGTTACCTTTTTCTCTTTTCACCCTCCTCTCTCCTTCCATAGGTGGCGGTTTGCCGAGGCTGACTGACACCTTTTTACTCTCCGTTCTACTATTTCCGATTTCTCCGTTCTGCCTCTCCCTCGTGCCCTTCTTCTTTCTCATGACACTGTCTTTGACGCTGCCCTCCGTTCTATTCCTCGCTCTTCCTCTCTGTGAACGCGAAAGTGCGTTCTCTGGTGGAATGTGGACTGTGCTCGGGCTGTCCGCTGTAAGCATGCAGCCTGGAAGAGGCACCGCCGCCGGCAGACGGTTGAGCCTTCTCTTTTGTTTCGGAAGGCGAGAACAGTGGTCCATAGGACCATCCGTACGGCTAAACGTGCATGCTGGATGTCTTATGTCTCCACCGTTACGACCGAAACTCCTCTGCCACTAGTCTGGAAGTATATATGGAAGATAGCGGGTAAGTTTGCTCCCAATGTCTAGCCGGTCCTTTGCCTCGGTGGTGCTCTTGTGGCGGACCCGTTGCAGGTCATGACCGAACTGGGGTCCCACTTTTCATCTGTTAGTTCTGGTTCTCATCTTCCCCAATCCTTCCTTCTTCGTAAGCCTGTTCTTGAATCTCGTCCTTTAAATTTCTGTACCCATCTTCGCCTTCCCCATAACGATCCCTTCTCTCTCTCTGAGCTTCAGTCTGCCCTAGTGCGGTTCTACAGTGCCAGGCTCCGATGTCATTCATTATGAAATGCTTCACCATCTCCCTCCGTGCACGTCTCAGTATTTACTGAGTCTGTACAATCGGGTCTGGGAGTTGTCGTCAGTCCCTGAAGACTGGCTCGATGCTGTTGTCTTCCCTGTTCGGAAACCAGGGTCTCTCGGGTCATCCACAAGAACTTTCGCACTATTGCCCTCACGAGCTGTGTCTGCAAGCTCTTTAATTGTATGGTTAACGTTCGTTTGATGTAGTTCTTAGAGCACTATCACCACATCTCCCCTTCTCAATTTGGTTTTCGCAAGTGCCGCAGCACAACGGATGTCCTGGTGAACTTGGAGGTCTATATTCGTACTGTTTTTGCTGCGAAGACCTCCGTTGTTGCCGTCCTTTTTGACCTGGAAAAGGCTAACGACACTATCTGGCAGTATCATATTCTGTCCCAACTTCATTCATTTGGCCTTCGGGGAATATCCCTCTCTTTCTCCAAAGTTTCCTCTCTTCGTTCATTTCGTGTCAGGCTTGGTACCACTCTCTCTGCCCCTTTTAGGCAGTATGAGGATGTACCCCAGGGAAGTGTTCTAAGAACTACTCTTTTTCTAGTTGCCCTCAACGGTCTTCTTTCCTCTCTTCCTTCTGGCGTCTTCTCCGCTCTCTATGTTGACGATCTTAACCTTTGCTTTCAGGGTGATGATTCGCCTCTTTTTCAACGGCGGCTTCAACTTGCGATTGATGACGTGTCGTCTTGGGCCACTGATCATGGCTTCAGGTTCTCTGCGTCTAAGACTTGTACTATGTCTTTTACTCGGAAGCATGTCGTCCTTCGTCCCTCTTTGTCGCTTTATGGTCGTCCCCTTGTGAACAGGGATTCCGCTAAGCTTTTGGGGTTAGTCTTTGACACTCGTTTGTCTTGGTCGCCCCATGTCTCTTACCTTCGAGTTGAATGCTCTAAAGCCCTTAACTCACTTTAGGTTTTGTCCCATACATCTTGGGGAGCGGATAGGCGCACGCTCCTCTATTTGCACTCCTCTCTCGTCCTGTCTAAACTCGATTATGGTTGCCCTGCATACTCTTCTGCTTCTCCTTCTCTTCGCCGTCTTGATGCTTTGCACCATACTGGGTTGCGTCTCAGCTCTGGTGCCTTTCGTTCGACTCCCGATCTCAGCTTGTATGTTGACACTGGCTTCTCTCTCTCCAGGACCGCCGTGATCGCTACTGTCTTCTCTATCTTGCGCAGTCCTTACAACATCCTTCCTCTCGCTTCTGTCGTGCTTTAGCTTTTACCCCTTCTGTGGTTCCTGTTCCTTTTTATTGCCTCCCTCATTCTGTCCGACTATCTCACTCACAGGATTCTCTTTCCGTTCGTATTTCTAATGTTTCTCCTCGTATGGTTCCTTCCTTGCCCCCGTAGAGAGTACCTCCTTCCAAAGTTTTGTACATCCTTGACCCGCATCACTAAAGCTTTTACCCCTCTTACGGTTCTGGAACGCCTTTTCCTCGAGTACTTTTCTTCGCACTTCCACTCTATTTCTATTTTCTCCGATGGGTCTAAGTCTGCAAACGGTGTGGGCTACTCTGTTGTTTTTCCTGACTGCACTTATATGTGTCGCCTCCCTTCGGAGGCTAGCGTCTTCACAGCAGAACTTTATGCTATTCTCTATGCTCTCCGTCTCTTGCTTTCTCATTGTCGATCCTCCTTTGTGGTTGTAGTTGACTCTCGTAGTGCCCTCATGGCACTAGGGTCCTTTAATCCTGTCCATCCAGTGGTCATCGAGATTCAACATTGGCTGTTTCTTATTTCTAGTAGATTTAAATCGGTAGAGTTTTACTGGGTTCCCAGCCATATTGGTGTTTCTTTAAATGAGCGTGTGGATGCTGCCACTAGGGAAGCTATCCTTTCTTGTCCCATCTCCCGTAAAGGTATTTCTTATTCCGACTTTTATCCAGTTATTCATTCCTCCAAACCTGCCCGTTGGCAAGGTTGTTGGTCTTCTGTAGTTGGTAACAAGCTGCGTACTCTCAAACGTAGTGTGTCCCCGTGGCCTTCCTCCTGCCACCGTAACCGACGGTGGGAAACTGCTCTAGCAAGGTTGCGGATTGGCTATACTCGCTTAACTCACGGTCACTTAATGGAGTGCTGCCCTGCTCCTTACTGTCCGAAATGCGTTGTCCCTCTTACAGTTGTGCATATCCTTGTTGAATGTCCTGACTTTCAGGACGTGCATGTGTCTTGCTTTCCGACCGTCCCTCGCGGTCACTTGTCCTTCGATAGAATTCTTTGTGAATCGGATACTTTTGATATCATTCGCCTTGTGCGTTTCTGTTCTCGTATTGGCATTCTTGGTGATATTTAGCACCCTCTGATTATTTCGCACTTTGATGGTGCTATATAGCAATCCCGGTTTGGTGCCTTCTTTTGATAATTATTTACTTATTACCCTTCTTCTTTGTGCATCGGACAGGTGCTTTCATCTCTTTATCCCTGATTGCTCCTAAATAGGAGATATTATCGTTATTATCAGTACTGGTTGCGGCCCAATGTGCACCCATTTATTTAGTTAAAATTCGTGAAAAATTCCTTTCTTATCATATTGGGATGAAATTTTCATGACGTTGATGTGGGAGATTTATGTGAAATTTTTCACTATTTTTCATATTTTAAAAACCCTCTACATCACCAGGCCCTTTAATATATAAAAAATGTACATAAACATCTCCTACCAATTACCTTGTGGCATTTTTCCTGCGGCTCCTCCCTTGAGAGGCTTTGTTCAAAAGTTCAACAAATAATTCTTTCTTTTGAAATAGAAAAGGTTATGCAAAATTCGGGATGAAATATATTTAACTATTAATCATGTTACAATTTAGCACTGATATGATATGGGTTTTCTCTGACCGATTATGGATTTACAGATATATATATATATATAAAAGATTAAACCATATGCATTTTATGATCATATGCTAATAAAGTAATTACAATAAAATGAAAACAAAGTTAGTTGCATTTCGTGATTGATGGGGAGCTGAGAAGGAGGTTTGGGCCTCAAATCTTCCCAGGAAAAATATAAGAATATCAACATTTGTATCAAGTTATACGAAACATGTAGAAATAATTGAAAGATTCAGAACAATTCACATTTGCTTATTTTTTGTAGTAGCAAATCTTCACCATAAGAAATAAGAAATATACAATAATAATAATACAATTTAAACCATATATTTAACATTTTTAATTTTAATATTACCTTAAATTTAGAAAAATGAAGATTACAGAAAAACGAGGAAGCATAAATAATTTAGTGATGAATAAATTCACAAGGGCCGTGACGAGGGTTCGACCCTTTGTCCAAGAAGATCCCTCTACGTCAGAGAGGAGAGTGTAAAGTAGTAAAGGTGAAGAGGTGGAACAGCTTATTGATAAAGCTCGAGTGCATGGGTGAATTGTGTAAAACCCTGGTTTGTGTCTCGGAAAGGCTGCAGGATCTAAGTAAGGTCAATAGAACTTCTGGTTGCAATTCTTTTGACCATGTCATAGCTCAGTCGATTAAAGCAGCGTCTGGGATCCTCTCGGACGTAGGTTCGATCCCTTGTCACGGCCCTTGTGGATTTGTTCACTTTATGCATCACGCTACTATGATTTCTGTGAGTAATTTAGTGATACATGGGTTTGGGAGCACAAATCTATAAATCAAAATGTAAGTGCTCATTTCTTCAAAATCGCTAATCTCCGAAAGTTCTTCACCGATTGCTTTGAAATTCTCACATAACGTTCCATTTGCGTCCGAGCAGGTTTTTATATACATACTATGTAGATGTCACGTCTGTGACGGGTTAAAAAAAAACTTTTTTTTAAAAAACTGCGTTTTTCATGTGAAAGAAATCTTTGAAACCTCTTTACCGATTCCAATGAAATTTTGACACAACGTTCCATTCGAATACGTGCGTGATTTTATACACCTACCATATAAATGCCACATCTGTGACAGGTAAAATCATGTTTTTTTTTTTTTTAAAAACAGCCCCATATCTGTTACACACGCTATACTAAATATGTAACGATTCTATTTCAATGTTTCCTATTTCATTATTAAATTGAATTTTCATAAATTTTTATTGATTTTTATTTTGATTTCATTATTTTGTATGACACTGCGTTGGAATTGAGCTGTGTTGTTTACCATACCATAGTTTTCATTCCGTTTTTAACTGTTTTTTCTTATTCCAGCGATGGGGGAACATCAGATCATTTGATGTTTTCAATTTTCTGATGGGAACATCAGATCATTTGGGAATACATCGGATGAGGGAGAGGGGAAGTTGTGGAAGACAAAGGTATGGGAGGGGGGGATGGTAGGGATGATGAGGGAACTGAGGAGAGGGTAATGGTGGGGAGGACGATGGAAACGAAGGAGTTGGGGATGGTGGGGACGGGAATGGAGAATAGTGGGGAGGACAATGGGAAAGGGGAGTGGGGGATGGTGGAAAGAACGAGGGAATGGTGGAGTGGGGGATGGTTTGGAGGAAAAAGGGATGGGGGGAGGGAGGGGAATGGAAGGGAGGATGATGGGACGGGGAGTGAGGAATTGTTGGGAGGACTAGGGGATGGAGGAGAGGGGGGCAATGGTGTGGGAGGACTGGGAGACAGGGAAAGGTTGCTGTGGCTCAGCAACGCACATGTGTTGCTGAGCCAAATCAACGCGTGGCTGGGTACAGCTAGTTTTTAATAATATTGGTGAGTGTTGCCTCCCTGGCCTATCCAAGGACCTGCCGAGACTCAGGCCGGAGCCTAGATAAAAGGATGTTACAAACGGTGGCGGACTAGATTGACAAATTCTCGTATAATTCCGTTAACCATTAATATAACAGATAGTTAAATTATAATATTTTCCAACAGTGTTATTGATAAGGAAAACGGAAGGTGATTTTACATTACTGAAGTTGGAAATTTACTCGTTTCATAAGGCAATACAACCAAAAACAAGAGAAGGAGAATCAATAAAAGCTACCAAAATTGTGAATAAATACTGTTATATATTAACACAATATGATACACATCAAGAATATAATGTACATCTCACTTTTCCTGATACTTTTGGAGACATAACATTCACTATACTTATGGGAACACACAGCAGCCCACATTTATGGATTATTCAATACACCCGATTTATGGAACCATGCAGGAAACTACATCAAGCACATGTCTAAATTAGAGAAGGTTCAAAGGTTGGCAACCAGACTAGTAACCGAGATGAGGGATATGATTGAAAAGGAGAAACTACGGGAACTAAATCTCACTTCCCTGGTAGACAGAGGAGATAGGGAAGATATGATCACCACAATTACAAGATTCTTGGAGGAATTGATAGGGTAAATAAAGAGTATTTCACACAAGGGGCACACGCACTAACGGACACAGGTGGAAATTGGGTACCCAAATGAGCCATAGAATTCTGAAATTTTTTTTTTTAAATGGAATACATTATGAGGTGATGTGGTGGAGACAGACTCCATACATCAATTCAAAGGTAGATACGACAGAGCCCAATAGGATTAGGAACCTGTACACCAGTTGATTGACGGTTGAGAGGAGGGACCAAAGAGCCGAAGCTCAACCTCCGC
Organism: Procambarus clarkii; assembly: GCF_040958095.1. Classification (NCBI taxonomy): domain Eukaryota; kingdom Metazoa; phylum Arthropoda; class Malacostraca; order Decapoda; family Cambaridae; genus Procambarus; species Procambarus clarkii. The sequence goes on along the minus strand of NC_091231.1, from coordinate 21,189,961 downwards.
AATCACACCTAGGTGGCTACGAAGGCTGAAACATAATGGATCACATTCCTGGAACTTATGGGTTGCAAACTGAAGTGGAAGAGCTGGTTAGCTGCTATTTTCTTGGCAATTACAGGCCAGGCTGATATTATTCGTAAGTCCTTCATGATAATTGTGGCTTAAACTGGAGTTATCAGTAACTGTGGGCTAAACCTTATCTGTTCCATGACATATTAAGGGCATGATCTCATTTAGCTAAGTGTCAATAGTGTCTCATCTCCATAAAACAGCAAATATATATTTTTATAGTGTTCTAAGTCAGAATATCAATCTTACAAGAAGGGAAATAGTTCCCAATCACAAAAAACACCGAAAAAATATTCATCACTATTCTGTATTTTGCTAAATAACATAAAAGTAATTTTGGACTGTGATATACATTGTCGCAAGCTTACAGTGCTAATAAGATCAACAACATTTAGGTGTATCACCAGATTACATCATCGAAGGACCTGATGGTGACACTGTAATGATCACTAACCAAGAAGAACTAAACATGATATTAAGGAATATCTCACAAGAAAGTTAGAAGTGTTTAAACATGATAACAATTGCTCCAATATCCAGCCAAGCTTCAAGGTCGGTTATCGTGACCAGGACCAACACGACAGTAACAAACATTATTGTAAATTGCATTACTGAGGAACATATATATAAAAAAGACATTATCTTAGACAAAATATTAGTTTTTATTTAGGTGTGCAGGATATTTATCAACGCTTTAAGTTACGTTTACAATACTAAAGCATACCGCAGAAAGACAAGCCAATGGCTCCTTTTGTCATAATATTAGAGTAAAACTATTTTAAATAATCAAAAAGAAGTATTACAGGAACACGGAACATAAGATGTATGATCGCCACAGTGCTCCGCTTAACTCATTCCGGGTAATGTTCATCCTGATCCAACACCTCTCCAACATGTATCTATCGAGTATACATGTTATACGGTATATTATAATGATAACAATACCATTGGCGCCAGAGAAGTTAACTGGTTACGTGTTCTACTGGATGAGTACCATGTTAATGTGACCACACATCCAGGGAATGTTCCACTGGATGATTACCATGTTAATGTGACCACACAGCCAGGGAATGTTCCACTGGATGACTACCATGTTAATGTGACCACACAGCCAGGGAATGTTCCACTGGATGACTACCATGTTAATGTGACCACACAGCCAGGGAATGTTCCCCTGGACGACCACTATGTTAATGTGACCACACAGCCAGGGAATGTTCCACTAGATGACTACCATGTTAATGTGACCACACAGCCTGGGAATGTTCCCCTGGATGACTACCATATTAATGTGATTATTGTAAACCGGCCATTGTGAACAAAGGCACTGCAAGGAGAGTGTTTTGTTGAAACTTGAGCCCACAAACGGGCCTTTTACAACACAAATTTCCTCCTGCAAATTCTAGTTAGCAGGGTGACTTACAACAAAGGAATGTAGTCACTATGTGTTTGCGCAACTTGCATAACAGGAGGAAGGGGCCACAGTTAGGTTAGTCTATTAGCTCAGATTTATTTGCCAGTTATTTCCTATATCTAGTATTAATCATCACAAGGCAGGATAACACAACCTCACATGAGTAAGAGTCTCTAATTTTCTTTATGTGCTGCAATTGAAGTATATCTGTTCTTGGTAGATGTTACGTTGTAACATTTCCCCAGGTATATTGTGAGCACACCAGAAATTAATTGAGCTGCGACACACCAGGACTAGATTGTCGCAATTAATACCTGCTCGTGATGGATCACATGTGTTGGACCAAGTCCGATGCTGGAAGATCAGCTCTCACACTACAAACAGCTGAGGGTATATAATTCTAAACTAACAAATAGTAGTGTGAATTAAACCCTTAAATCTTAAAAGGCGCAATAAATTTATAGCTGGGATGAGTCACTATTGCAGGACGGTGCACCATAGCTCTGAATGGTTGGGAGTACTTCATAAGATTTAAAAGTCCCGCGGCTACACAGGGGTTCACATCCGCTTCATCAGGGCTCTAGTAAACAGACACTATTTAAAAAAATCGTGGGCAACATTCACGGGTGTGAAGGCCTCAGTTTTGAGTGAGCAACCAAGGCAAGCGCACACAGCATGAGTTAACAGCACTGCTGTTCACCTTGTGACTACAGCATCGTCTAAAAATGTCAAAATATATATGTAATTGACATTATTTAGCCATGATAGTATTACAGAAGAGCCTGACTGTGATAAAGACTGTGTTCAATGTTCAGATATCAGTGAACACAATGCTGTTCAAGATGTTTACAGCGCTAGCCACAGCACACTGTCATTGTTTCGTCCATCTGTGAATCTTCAAACAACTTCTCATGTTCCATTACAAAATAAACTTGTGGAACAATATTCATTTACAGGATTTAGTGACCGGGATTCTGAAAATAGCAGGATTGTGGTGAGAATTAGCGATGTGCGCAGTATGATGGGAGGAGGAATCTTTATGAGGAGGGAGGGAGAGATGACGTCGTTTGTTGACTCTGTGTACTCACCTAATTGTGCTTGCGGGGGTTGAGCTCTGGCTCTTTGGTCCCGCCTCTCAACTGTCAATCAACTGATGTACAGATTCCTGAGCCTATTGGGCTCTATCACATCTACATATGAAACTGTGTATGGAGTCAGCCTCCACCACATCATTGCCTAATGCATTCCATCTGTTAACTACTCTGACACTGAAAAAGTTCTTTCTATCGTCCCTGTGGCTCATTTGGGTACTCAGTTTCCACCTGTATCCCCTTGTTCGCGTACCACCCGTGTTAAACATGGGTGGTACGCGAAAATAGGTTTTCTTTATCTACCCTGTCAATTCCTCTGAGAATTTTGTAGGTAGTGATCATGTCTTCCCTTACTCTTCTGTCTTTTAGTGTCGTGAGGTGCATTAACTTAACTTGGACTTTTTCCAGCTTCATCTTGTACTTGACAAGGTACGGGCTCCATGCTGGGGCCGCATACTCCAGGATTGGTCTTACATATGTGGTATACAAGGTTCTGAATCATTCCTTAAACAGGTTCCTGAAGGCAGTTCTGATGTTAGCCAGTCTTGCATACACCGCAGATGTTATTCTTATAATGTGGGCTTCAGGAGACAGGGTTGGTCTGATTTCAACTCTTAAATCCTTCTCTCTGTCCGTTTCATGAAGGACTTCATCTCCCATTCTGTATCCTGTGTCTGGCCTCCTGTTTCCACTATCTAGTTTCATTACCATACATTTACTCGGGTTGAACTTTAGTAGCCATTTGTTGGACCATTCATGCAGTCTGTCTAGGTCATCTTGTAGTCTCATACTGTCTTCCTCCACCTTAATCCTCCTCATAATTTTTGCATCCTCAGCAAACAATGAGAGGAATGATTCTATACCATCTGGAAGATCATTTACATATATAAGAAACAGTATGGTTATAAGGACAGAACCTTGCGGTACCCCACTGGTAACAGCTTACCAATCTGATACCTCACCCTGCACAGTGACTTGCTGTCTTCTGTTACTCAGGTACTCCCTTATCCAATAGAGTACCTTCCCTTTCACTCCTGCCCGCATCACCAGTTTTCTCACTAGTCTCTGGTGTGGCACTGTGTCAAAGGTTTGCTAGCAATCCAAAAATATGCAATCTGCCCACCCCTCTCTTTCTGGCCTGATTCTTGTCGCCTGAATGTAGAAATCAGTTAATCCAGTAAGGCATGACTTGCCATCCCTGAAACCATGTTGGTGTTGACACAAAGTTTCTTCGCTCCAGATGCTCGACTAGCTTTTTTCGCACAATTTTTTCCATTAGCTTGCATGGTATGCAAGTTAGGGACACTGGCCTGTAGTTCAGTGCCTCCTGTCTATCCCCCTTTTTGTATATCGGGACCACGTTTTCCGCCTTCCAAATTTCTGGCAGTTAACCTGTTACTAGTGATTTCTTATACACCATGGAGCCTGGCAGGCACAGTGCTTCTGCTGCTTTCTTTCGTATCCAGAGTGATATTCCATCCGGACCTATAGCCTTTGTCACATCCAATTCTAGCAAGAACTTCCTTACATATCCACTGGTAATCTCAAATTCCTCTAGTGGTGCCTGGTTAATTATTCCATCACTTATCTCTGGAACTTCTCCTTGCTCTAATGTGAAACCTTCCTGGAATTTTATATTGAGTTCCTCGCACACTTCTTTGTCCTTTGTAGTTAATCTGTCTGCCCCTATCCTCAGTTTCATTACCTGTTCCTTCACTGTTGTCTTTCTCCTGATGTGGCTGTGCAGCAATTTGGGTTGGGTCTTAGCCTTGCTTGCTATATCGTTTTCATATTGCCCTTTTGCCTCTCTTCTCACCCTGATGTATTCATTCCTGGTTCTCTGGTAACCTTCTCTGCTTGCTCTCAAGTGTCCTGTTATTTTCAGTTTCTCCATGCTCTTTTACTTTGTTGTTTAGCTAGCTTATATCTCTGATTAGACCATGGGTTTCTAATCTGCATTTCAGTTATTACTTTTTGGGCTGGGATAAACTTTTCTGCTGCCTCCTTGCACTTCTGTGTGATGTATTTCATCATGTATTGGGCCGTCTTTTCCCTTAGCTCTGCTTCCCATGTTACATCAGTTAGGAATTTTCTTATATCCTCGTAATTTCCCTTACGGAATGCCAGCCTTTTGCTTTCAGTTCCCTTTCTAGAGTACTTTAGCCCTTCTTCGACCAGATACTCAAAGGTCAGTACACTGTGATTGCTCATTCCTACTGGGGCCTCGAAGTCAATTTACCTTATGTCGGAGTCATTCAGAGTGAAGACTAGGTAGAGTCTTGCTGGTTCATCGTTTCCCTCATCCTAGTTGGTTCGCTGACATGTTGGCTTAGAAAGTTTCTTGTCGCCACCTCGACTAGTTTGGCTCTCCATGTATGCTCTCCTTCATGTGGTTCCTTGTTCTCCCAGTCTATCCTTCCGTGATTGAAGTCCCCCATTATGAGCAGATAGGATCGATTTCTATAGGCAGCAGAGGCTGCCCTCTAAATTATATTATTAACTGCCATATTGTCTCTGTCATACTCTTGCCTGGGTCTTCTGTCATTTGGTGGTGGGTTATATATCACTGCTACTACTACTCTGGCTCCTCCCATCGTCATGGTGCCTGCTATGTAGTCTCTAAACCCTTCACAGCCTGGGATAACCATCTCCTTGAAACTCCATTCCTTTGTCATGAGTAAGGCCACTCCGCCTCCTCCCCTTCCCTCCCTCTATTTCCTTATTACAGTGTAATCCTGGGGAACACCGCATTTATGATTCCTGAGAGTTTTGTTTCCGTGATTCCAATTACATCTGGGTTTACGTCTCGTGCTTTTTTCCTAAATTCACTTGCCTTGCTTGTAATCCTGTCTATGTTTATGTACATCACCATGAAACTGACTCTTTTCTGTCCATCCCCAGTTTCTGTTGCTTCCACTGGAGAAGGTAAACATGGAGGGTCTGGGATGGGGAGGGGAAAGGGGGGGCCCTAGGTTGTGAGGGGGGGCTGAGAGTGAGGGGGACCAGGGTTGTGGTGGGGCTGGGAGGATCTGGTTTGGATAGGGTAGGGGCGAAGTGAGGGCTTGGAGAGGTGGAGGAGAAGGGAGGGTTTTGGGGGATAGGGAGAAAAGGGAGGTTGTTGGGGGAAGGGGGGAGGGAGAGCTTGAGGGGGTGGGGGATAAAGGAGGGCATGGGGGAGGGGGAGAAGGGCTTGGGGGAGAGGGGGAGGAAAGAGGGCTTGGGGGGGGAAAGGAGGGGTTAGGGGGTGGGAGAGGAGGGAGGGGATAGGGGGGTGGGGGACAAGGGAGGGCTTAGGGTGGGGGGAAGACTATAGGGGCTGGGGCAGGTATGGCTTCTATTGGTTGGGAGAAGGGTGTGATCGAGGGGTTAGGGGGTGGGAGAGGAGGGAGGGGATAGGGGGGTGGGGGATAAGGGAGGGCTTAGGGTGGGGGATAAGCGAGGGCTTAGGGTGGGGGGAGGACTATAGGGGCTGGGGAAGGTATGGCTTCTATTGGTTGGGAGAAGGGTGTGATCCTCCTCCCACTGGGGCTGTTGAATTGCCGATGGAGGGTTCCCCACTCCCTTCTGGGATCGTAGGGTTCTGGGTTGTGGTTCCCTGATTCCTTTACCTCTCCTTGCACTCCTTCCTTGCTGCTGCTGCCCTCTGTCTCTCCTCCCTAGTCATATCCCTCTGCAGGAATACCTTTTTGACCTTCTGCACATTGAGTAGGCTGCTCTTCTTTGCTAAAATTTCTTCTTTTGTGTTCTCGCTTTTGAAAACCCCTTTTATCAATTGATCTTTGTCCTTGTTGTACCGACCAAGCCCGAAAACCTTTTCTATATTCAATTCTTCCCCCTCCATCCGTACTCCTTCAAGGATCTCTCTGACTGTGGCTTTGTCCATATCTCTCCTCACCCTTGGAGTGGCCCCTATTTGGCCTAATCATCGAAACCACCAAAAGAGGCAAAGAAAACTGAGCTTGAAATCTGTGAAAAAGTAAGCCAAAAAAATTCAAAGTTCTGCAAGTTGTAACTGACTTATTTGTTGACCAATTAAATTTTATCTTCACATAGGTAGGGACGGTTATACACTCTCCAGGATGTAGAGGTTACACTAAAATTAGATAATAAACAAAGGAGAAAAAAAAAAGAGACAGAATAAATTTCCCCTAAAAAAAAATATTATAAGGACATTGGTGAAAGTATCATATATTACTTTTAAGGATTTACTGAGGCGCAATTCCTTAACTGTAGCCTCTGTTTAACGCAACAGTAAAATGTGTACTTGGATGAAAAACGATTCTTCGCGGCAGGGGATCGTATTCCAGGGACCTGCCCGAAACGCTATGCGTACTAGTGGTTGTACAAGAATGTAACAACTCATGTATATATCTCAAAAAAAAAAAATTAACATTGGCCAATATATTTATATGATGTATAACAAAATAGAGCAAAATAACATACTTACTCCTTACTATGTGTATTGTTATGTATTATTCAGCAATGATATAATGGCACCAGCTGCATATCCTCCTTGTGGAAACGTCTGACTATTTTTCTTCTTATTTGGGCGTCGGACAGGTGCTTGTATCTCTTTATTACTGCTTTATTCTTCAGTTCCTGTTATTAGGAGCTGTTCCCCTTATCAACCAAACGTTCTTCGGTTTAAAAAATTCGTCTAAAATAAATTTCTGAAATTATTTTAATGAAACTTTCACGACACTGAAGATAATAAGTTAGAGATTTGTTTAACATTTATAAGTAATTTTTACATAATTCGAAATTTTTTCGCTTCTTGACCCTTAAGGCTGAGTTGCCTTAGGGTTAATGTACAATAACCTCAAAGGAGGTAGGATTTTAGCCTGGTCTACTCAACTCCTCCCAGTACGTATCCCAGAAGACAGCGATGGCCCGGGGCTCACTGGCGAGGCTCTTCCGTTTCAACCAAGCCCCATCCCACATCAAGCTCCACCTGTACAGAATGATCATAAGGCCTAGCTTGGAATACCCTTACGTTCCCCTGAACCTCACCAACAAATCCAACATGCTGAAGATTCAACGAGTACAAAACAAAGCACTTCGCTTTGCAGAGGGCCTGACTCTGAGGGACAGGGTAAGAACTGACCTGATCCATGAGACGCTCAACATGAAGCCAATGAACATTAGGCTCAGCTACCTGGCCAGAAGACAGCTGTACCGTATGAAGAACATGTATGTCCCAGACCCAGAAGATCCCTTCGTAGCAGAAAACACCACCAGCGACTACGAGATCCACGAACCACCACACAGAACCAGAAGAATCACTCTCCAACAAAAAGTGATCAGACATATCCATGATGAGGCCTTCCCAAGCCCTCAGATACTAAGCGGTCTGCCAGACGACCCAGATGAGTGGCCCATCCCGGACCCAATCTACACCAAATGAAGAATAAAGAAAAAAAAATAAAAAAATAAATAAATAAATAAAACACCTACAAAAAAAAATATAAAACCAAAAAACCATTTGTCGTGGCGTCAGAAGTGTAACTACCCTGATGTTTCTAAGATTAGCCTCCTTCAGCCAACTCCATCGGCTCTAGTGCTTTAGGACACCAACAAGGTAACAAACACTAGCCCCCCCGGCCAATGTACTGACAACCCAACATAACACATACGCAAACAAACAACACATACAAAAATGTCAACCCATGGTGGACAGGCCACCGAACTTTCAAACCTCCTTTCTCTCTACACCCGCATCCTCTTCCTGAATTTCATCTCCCTATCCCTCTACCTCCCCCATCCTTTCCATTCCCTATGGACATCAATCCGAATTTTAGCCTGGTGATATAAAACTGACCCTAGGCTTCTGTCATTAGTAATTGCTCAAGATTATAAGCAAGTACCCTAGTTACATTAGTAACAATATAATAGGCCCTGTAAATTCCAACCAAGCAGTCAACACAGCTGATCTAGAAACAAAACTGAAAAGGACCCAAAAGGACTTAAGGGTCGCTTAACAAGACAGAATAATAAATGCGATGATCTGTCACAACAAACTCCAGTTGAACATATTGAACTAGAAACCTACTTGCAAGTTGCAACAAGTATGAGCAAGTCAAACGCCAAATAAAAAGTATTTGGCTGAATTTGCCAACACCAATGCAAGTACTGGTGTATTATATGGTATTAAAGATGATCTGGCAAATTATGAAGATGACACTCAAGCCAGGTTAAATCCTTTCGTCAAATTAATTGCCCAGAGTAAAGCCACAAAAACAGCTGCCACTAACACTACTCAACCAGAAGTTAAACGGCCTTCAGTCAGTTTACCCACATTCTTTGGAACAGAGGATTAAAATTGGGAAAACATCTGGAATAAATTTGTTGATGCTGTGGATTCTAAACCCAAAATTCTTAAAACCACCAAATTCACATACCTACGCAGTCAACTTAAAGGTGAAACTGAAAAGGTGGTAACAAATTTAACCCTAAATAGTGACAGCTATGATCTTGCAGTTCAGCTCCTTAAAGATAATAATGATAACACAGAGCGAGCTGTCACACATTTAGTTTAAAATTTTTTGGACTTGCCCCAACTAATGAAACCACTGATTAACTCCAAGCCTTCAGATTGTAGCTTGAGTCATTACAAAAAGCACTCAGCCTTAAGGTTGATATAAATTGTGCTGAGTGGTTAACTAAAGTTAACGTATGTTGCAAATAACCCAGTGAGACCATAGATAGGTTGAGTTCTCTGTATACCATATATTCTCTGACAGTTTAGATTACAGAAGGTTTACGCTCTGTTGTAGAATGACAGCGAGCGAATACAGAGAGTAAACCAACAACCAAACCTTCGTTAATCACCGATAATAAACCACAGAGTATACCCAGTACTCTAACTAAACATAAAACATTTAACTCCACTCCACGAGGGAAATTTGGCAGTGTGGGCACATATGCATTGCGGTCCCTCAAAATCTTGTAGCGAGTAGATTAGGCCACTCATACACTAGCTCCAAACTCATTAGCTTAATGAGAGAGTAGCACAACTCTCAGTAGCACTAATGACTAAACTCAAACCTTTTCTCTAAATACAGTTAACATTCCTTCCATCCTTCCAACCTATTGTAGGATGATGAGGGGAGGTGAGGTCCAAACATATAAGCAATCGAGAAGCGAATAATCATGAGAATAATTTCCACAGTGATTCAGTTGACTTCAGTTCATACGCTTGGGAGTTTCCAAACACTTTCTACCTCAAGAATGTAGCACTCGGCATATTCAGTTCTAACCGACCCCAACACGCCTCAACTTCGATACAGAGCAGACAGTAGACTCCGACTGCATCGAGCTCTGTGCCAAAGCCAAAGCATTTTGGGGTCGGTTAGAACTGAATATGCCAAGTACTACATTTTTGAGGTAGAGAGTGTGTGGTAACTCCCAAGCATATGTACTGAAGTTAACTGAATCACTGTGGAAATTGTACTGATGATTACACACTTCTTGATCGCTTATGTGATTGGTAGACCCCTCATCTGAACCTAATCCAATAGGTTGAAAGGAATGTTAACTGTATTTATGGAAAGGATTTGAGTTTAGTCATTAGTGCTACTGAGAGATGTTCTTCTTTTTCATTAAACTCATGAGTTTGGAGCGAGTATATTATTGGCATAATCTACTAGCTACAGTCTACAGTTACTATTTCACCCAAGGCAGTAACTCCCAAATGTGCTGTAGGCTGAATTACAAGTTTGTTCTGTAATGAAGAACATTCCATATACCACTGCACTAATTACCTTGACCGTACTACACGTATAAAGCGACTCAAGGAGTTGCATAAATGCACTAAGTGCCTCAGGTTGCTTAACCCTTAACATGCTAGGGGTATAATATCCTTTGTTGTCCACAGGCGCATGTAATTTTGAAAAAAAAATAAACATTTTCTTGCTAATCTGTTAATTTGTGTTCACTGATTATGGGAAAAATAATAAAAAAATCGTAAGTGGCATATATTGCCTGCTATAGGGCGGGGAAGTCTGGCAAAAAACAGGCGCTGACTCAGCGTGCGTCTCAGGCGGTCTGTTGATCACCAGCTGTCAGGCCGGAGTTGCCACAAAGAGATAATTACCTAATTATTTCAATGTCTCTGATTGATTTTTCGTAGTTTTTTGCTGTAATATTATTCAATAGTGTGTAGTTTGATATATTTATATAATAAAATGAGTGAATCATCGCTGTACTCAAAAATATGGTGTGCATATTGTTGATTCAATTATGTTCATCAATCAGTGAACAAATACTTCGTCGGTTATTACACTATATACACAGGTTATGTATAAGTATCTGCATGTTTTGTTCACCATAACGAACCACTAAGTTGCTATTATGAGTAAAAAAGTAACGAGGAGTGACCGCCGTGTACCAGCCAGCCACTCACGCCCTCCCTCAAGTCACCTGACTCACCCACATTCTCCTCCCACAATACTGTTTTTGCTTTTATTCACTATATACAGACGCTATATATAAGTATCTACATTCGTGTTCACCATAACGAACCACTAAGTTGGTATGCTCAGCGGCAGTGGCAGGCAGTGGCAGCCCGCCACTGGCTGCCACTCCCTCCCTCCTTCACTTCACCTGACTTGCCACCATTCTCCACCCACCATACTGTTTTTGCTTTTATATACAGACGTTATATATAAGTATTTACATGTTTTATTCACCATAACTGTACAGCTAAGCTTGTATGGTGAGTAAGGGCACAAAGACGTAGCTACTCAGTCAGCTGATGGCTGCCGCCCTCAAGGCCAGACGTACTAATATTTCTCCTCCAACAATACTGTTTGTGGTATTATTACGCTATATACACATATTATATATATACCTGTTTTATTCACCATACTTGTACAAGTAAACTGGTATGGTGCCCAAAGACCATCGTGGTAACCAGTAAACAACACCGTCGTCTGCACGGTGGTGTCGTGCAGATGACGCCACCGCCCTCCCGAAAATGGCGGTTCCCAACCTACTCCTCTTGCTGTTTATACCCTCTATACTCATGTTATATATAAGTATCTACATTTGTGTTCACCATAGCGAACCACTAAGCTGGTATGGTGAGTGCAGTCAATAAAAGGTGGCCACACACAGTCAGAAGACATCGCCACCACCCTCCCTCCCACAGCATTACTCCTCTCTCCATGGCGCACAGCGCTAAATATCACCACAATCCTGCTATTATCAGAACCCTGGTCAGTTTTATCACCGTCATGGGTCTTCTGTAATAATATCATCGCTACATAATAGCATGAAAAAGTATATTATGGCATTATTAGGTGATGCTGTGGTCACAAGCTGAACAGTAGTGCTGTGAGCTCATGCTGCGTGCATCAGGCTTGGTAGCTCACTCAATACTGAGGCCCCTAACACCAGGGAGTTTGGCCCACGATTTAAAAAAAAAATGGCGTCTGTTTACAAGAGCCCTGATGAAGGTGTGGTGAACCCCGTGTATCCGCGGGCCGTTTAAATCTTGTGTAGTACTCCAACACGTCATATGACGTGATGCGCACTTTTTCGGTAAGTTACTCAACACGTCAATTGACGTGTTGCGCAGTTTAAGGGTTAACACCGATACCTGTACGACCCAACTGCAAACCTGCAACCAGTGCGATAAAGGGCAACACTACTCAGTACTGTGTGGGGACATAAAATTAAAGTTCCCCAAAGCCAAGGTGGAGGAAGAGGCTTCCATCACCGTCCTGTTCTGCAAAGAACGAAAGGATATAAGTGCCGTGTCGATAAAGTCTAAGAAAAATGTGACTTTGCCAACTGCCCAGCTTACAATAAAAAACAGTATGGCTGAGGTCAACACCCACGAGTTTTTTGACCAAGGGATCCCAATAAACATTTGTCACCAGAGAAATGGCAGATAACTTAAAATTTAAACCTTTTGTACAGGAAAAACTAAATATAAGAGGGTTCCTGACCAACACAGGACCCCAAGTCTAAAAGTGGTCCAACCATTAGTACATTTAGGCGCCTATGTGCGACCTGTACAAGCCATTGTAGTAGACAAAATCCCATCGGACCAATATGATCATGGTCTAGGGACAACAGCCAAATAACTACAAGAAAGGAGAATTAAGTTGCCTGATAGCAAAATCACGTCTGCCCACCTCTCCAGCACTGGATTCCTTGTACGTTCAGAATATTACCATAAATTCATCACTAGACAATTCATCACTCTAAAAGGCAGGAAATGAACCTGTTATTGTCTGTGAGAGGCAACTTGCTCACTGGTTCAGTTTTGAGTTTGAAACAACCCACATCTTTAGACAACCAACATGTCAACCTAGAGATGGTGGCGTTACTACGTTGAAAACAGTCAACACGTAAGTTCAGAGACTTGTCTGAGGATAAGCTTGATCCCCCTATACATAAATTATAAAATCTAGCCACCTTAGGCATCGTCCCTGAACAACCTAGATCAGATGATGACAAAACATGCAATCAATACCTGGATTCATTTGTCTACTGGGACAACCAATACTGGGTCAGGTTACCAGTTCTACTGGCATCTAAGGATGATTCAGGAAGCTGAATCATCCTTAGATGCCAGTAAATCATTTCATGGCAATTAAGGTCTTAGGTGTTACACTTAAATAGTCAACCTGGGAACCTGAAATTGTACCAGAGCATAATACAACAACAACTCGATAACAAATTCATCGAAGTTGTAACCAATGATGACCCTAAGGAAGGACACTGTTGTTATGAACCCCAGGTACCCAAGTGAGGTAGGTGCCTTGTGAGAGTTATTCTACCCACCTGACTATAGTTAGAAGTCTGGGAAAGGAACTGAATAGAGTAAACGTCGGTGAATTAGGACCGAAAAGAAAACCAGCAGAGGACAAGCACCTTATAGAAGTGAGTGAGAGTCAAAATGTCAAAATGTTGACATTTTGTTACGTGACGTGACGTAGACGGAAGTCGTAATCTGTCACTTGAGTTGCAACAGTCGTCAGGAATGGACGTACGTCAGATTCCTCCTGGGAAGAAGGAACAATATAGTTCCAAGTTTAGTGGGTGAGTGAAAGTTACACATTACAAAGTGTGAGGGAAATTCCTGAGACGTCGTAAGTCATTTCTCATTGATCAGGAATAATATTAGGGACTGCCTGAAGCCTATACGGTGGTCGTATCCTGTGTGGACCCTAATGTGTGTTATCCTTTGGGTGGAAAACAGTAAGCAAATGTTTCTCTGTGAGGGGAAGCTTTGAGAGACAGTCCAAAAGGATTTTCGTGGACGATCAAGCATAGTGCCATTTTGGAGCGCCTTGAGCGAGTTTCGCCAGATCGTCACTTTCTGCACTGACTGCACTTAATTAGTTGATAGAGCGTTTATTATTGATCGATCGTGTGCCCGGTGATCATAAGAGACGTTTACGAATATTTGGTAGATATTTCATGAAGACAGTAAGAATATATAAGGAGTTAGAGATGATGGGACATGTTGGAGGCGAGAGTGACGCATGCTTGTTCTCCGGAGGTCAGTGTGTGACTAGGGGGCTTAGCCCCTGGGATACGCCCCAAAGGTTGATTTCGGTGTGGACTTGCGTAGGAATGGGGGAGAACCCGATCTCATAATGAAACTTAAGAAATATTGAGGAAATTCGTGTTAGAATTATTAATCTTACTTTTTCGGTCATATTTAAGAACATTATATATATATATATATATATATATATATATATATATATATATATATATATATATATATATATATATAGATAGATATGTTTCATTGAATATGACCGCATATTCTGTATTTATTATTTTCTGGTTTAGGGCTTCTATCCCTCTAACTATTTTCTTAGCATCAGGGCTTAATTGGAATAGGAGTTCTCCAAAACTCATTTTCGTACTTTTAAGGTGAAGAAAATAAGTGATTTACTATAGAGTGTATTACACTTATTTGTATAATTTGCACGACGTTTCGAACCTCCATGGTTCATTCTCAAGTGAACAGATCTTACAATACTAGTTGATTTTATACCCGCATTAGGTCAGGTGATAATACAATGAAGGTGAAAAACATGGGGGGATACATAAGGGATAAACATAGGGGCTGCAGAAGGCGTATTGGCCCATACGAGGCATCTCCTATCTAAACACAAAGATTAATCCAGTGTAATTGGCCTGTTATGTTGGACATTGTCTTCTGTGTTGGCATCGATATGTTCTTGTCTTGTCCTTACTCTCATGGTGGGTAGAGTAAATAGTTCCGTGATTTGGGTGTTCATGGTAGGTCGCTCTATTCTTATGTGAATTGCCTCAAGAGGCAATTCTTGAGGCAATTCACATAAGAATAGAGCGACCTACCATGAACACCCAAATCACGGAACTATTTACTCTACCCACCATGAGAGTAAGGACAAGACAAGAACATATCGATGCTAACACAGAAGACAATGTCCAACATAACAGGCCAATTACACTGGATTAATCTTTGTGTTTAGATAGGAGATGCCTCGTATGGGCCAATACGCCTTCTGCAGCCCCTATGTTTATCCCTTATGTATCCCCCCATGTTTTTCACCTTCATTGTATTATCACCTGACCTAATGCGGGTATAAAATCAACTAGTATTGTAAGATCTGTTCACTTGAGAATGAACCATGGAGGTTCGAAACGTCGTGCAAATTATACAAATAAGTGTAATACACTCTATAGTAAATCACTTATTTTCTTCACCTTAAAAGTACGAAAATGAGTTTTGGAGAACTCCTATTCCAATTAAGCCCTGATGCTAAGAAAATAGTTAGAGGGATAGAAGCCCTAAACCAGAAAATAATAAATACAGAATATGCGGTCATATTCAATGAAACATGTTTGAAAGAAAACCTGCTGCCAGTATACACCAATATATATATATATATATATATATATATATATATATATATGACAATGTCAGACCACGGAGGAAAAATGAAACAGGAAATTTCCTTAAGTACTTTCGTATATTAAATACATCTTCAGAAGGTCCTTCTGAAGATGTATTTAATATACGAAAGTACTTAAGGAAATTTCCTGTTTCATTTTTCCTCCGTGGTCTGACATTGTCACATTCTTAATCACGTGTTAATTTTCGTGATATTCACACACATATATATATATATATATATATATATATATATATATATATATATATATATATATATATATATATATTAGTATATTTTGGTAGCAGTCTTTCCTGTAGACATATATTATTAAATATGACCGAAAAAGTAAGATTAATAATTCTAACACGAATTTTCTCAATCTTTCGTACATTTCTTTTCACTGTTGGAGGTAAATAAAAAATCAATTCTCCAAAATTCATTTTTATTTCTAGTCCGACGCGACACGAGCGCGTTTCGTAAAACTTATTACATTTTCAAAGACTTTAGTTCACAAATACACAACTGAATAGAACTTACGCATCTCCGATTTTATATCTACATTTGACTGAGGTGGAAGGGGTGATGTGGCATTAACACAAGACAGAACAAGATGTGGCATTAATAGGGTATTAATTTCATCAACACAAGACAGAACAAGAAGTGGTATTAATAGGGTATTAATTTCATCAACACAAGACAGAACACGAAACAATGGATATTGAATAGAAGTGTTTGTAGAAAGCCTATTGGTCCATATTTCTTGATGCTTCTATATTGGAGCGGAGTCTTGAGGTGGGTAGAATATAGTTGTGCAATAATTGGCTGTTGATTGCTGGTGTTGACTTCTTGATGTGTAGTGCCTCGCAAACGTCAAGCCGCCTGCTATCGCTGTATCTATCGATGATTTCTGTGTTGTTTACTAGGATTTCTCTGGCGATGGTTTGGTTGTGGGAAGAGATTATATGTTCCTTAATGGAGCCCTGTTGCTTATGCATCGTTAAACGCCTAGAAAGAGATGTTGTTGTCTTGCCTATATACTGGGTTTTTTGGAGCTTACAGTCCCCAAGAGGGCATTTGAAGGCATAGACGACGTTAGTCTCTTTTAAAGCGTTCTGTTTTGTGTCTGGAGAGTTTCTCATGAGTAGGCTGGCCGTTTTTCTGGTTTTATAGTAAATCGTCAGTTGTATCCTCTGATTTTTGTCTGTAGGGATAACGTTTCTATTAACAATATCTTTCAGGACCCTTTCCTCCGTTTTATGAGCTGTGGAAAAGAAGTTCCTGTAAAATAGTCTAATAGGGGGTATAGGTGTTGTGTTAGTTGTCTCTTCAGAGGTTGCATGGCTTTTCACTTTCCTTCTTATGATGTCTTCGACGAAACCATTGGAGAAGCCGTTATTGACTAGGACCTGCCTTACCCTACAGAGTTCTTCGTCGACTTGCTTCCATTCTGAGCTGTGGCTGAGAGCACGGTCGACATATGCGTTAACAACACTCCTCTTGTACTTGTCTGGGCAGTCGCTGTTGGCATTTAGGCACATTCCTATGTTTGTTTCCTTAGTGTAGACTGCAGTGTGGAAACCTCCGCCCTTTTCCATGACTGTTACATCTAGAAAGGGCAGCTTCCCATCGTTTTTCATCTCGTAAGTGAAACGCAGCACGGAACTCTGCTCAAATGCCTCCTTCAGCTCCTGCAGATGTCTGACATCAGGTACCTGTGTAAAAATGTCGTCAACATACCTGCAGTATATGGCCGGTTTCAAGTTCATGTCGACTAAGACTTTTTGCTCGATGGTACCCATGTAGAAGTTTGCAAACAGGACACCTAGGGAAGAACCCATGGCGACCCCATCTACATGCTTATACATGTGCCCATCCGGGCTCAAGAAGGGTGCCTCTTTAGTATAAGCTTGGAGTAGTTTTCTCAGAATATTTTCTGGTATGTCAAGAGGAGTACAGGCTGGATCACGATACACTCTGTCGGCTATCATTCCGATTGTCTCGTCCACAGGTACGTTGGTAAACAGCGATTCTACGTCCAACGAGGCTCTTATCCCTGTGGCCCGTGTGCCCCACAGTAAGTCAACAAATTCCTTTGGAGACTTCAGGCTGAAGGCGCAAGGAACATAAGGAGTCAGCAGGCCGTTGAGTCGCTTCGCTAGTCTGTACGTGGGTGTGGGTATCTGGCTAATGATTGGCCGAAGTGGGTTTCCAGGCTTGTGTGTCTTGACATTTCCATACGCATATCCAGGTTTATATTCCCCAATGATCTTTGGCAGCGCAATGATCTTTGGCAGCGCACGACCCAGCAGCAAGGAATCAAGCCTTCACGATAAAATATCGCCAGGATCTGATTCGTGATCAGATATACAAGGCAGAGAATGAAATCAAAGACAACAAAACGCAACTACTTCATGCTACAAACGAGTGGAGAAATAGCAACATCGACGAAAGTATCCGTACCCGCATTGAACAACACCTCGACATCCTCACAGACCAACATCACCTCAGCACTGAAACAAGGATTATCAAGAAACTAACAACATTATATGGAGGACCTATGGCAATTCCACGACCAAGAGATGGCTTCCTGAACCTTGCAGGAATTAACCTCACTGAGGACCAAGTCACTCTCCTAAATCTGGGCATACACTGTCATGTTATGTCCAGACCGAGTGAGATGGCCCGGAAAGTAGAGTTGGAAATTCTGTTGGAAGACATATTCGACCTCGAGACACAAAAGAAGGTCACTACCAAAGATACCTTACAAGCAGAACTTATTGCAGAAGGAGGAAAGAATCGAGGCAATTACAGAAGCACCATACTGTCCCCCGAGCTTAAAGCGGCAGCTAAAAGCCTTCGTGAGAACAAGGAGATAGTTGTCAGGAGAGGTGACAAGTCGCTAATATATGTCATTCTTAAAAAAGACGAATATCTGGCGAAAATGAACATCATACTCTCTGACCAAACTAAGTTCCAAAGGGTAACGAAGGACACTACAGCCGAATTAAACGCAAAGGTCAACAAACTGATCGAAACTGTGAACGCCAAGAAATCCGGACTCCACCTGCCAAAGATCATTGGGGAATATAAACCTGGATATGTGTATGGAAATGTCAAGACACACAAGCCTGGAAACCCACTTCGGCCAATCATTAGCCAGATACCCACACCCACGTACAGACTAGCGAAGCGACTCAACGGCCTGCTGACTCCTTATGTTCCTTGCGCCTTCAGCCTGAAGTCTCCAAAGGAATTTGTTGACTTACTGCGGGGCACACGGGCCACAGGGATAAGAGCCTCGTTGGACGTAGAATCGCTGTTTACCAACGTACCTGTGGACGAGACAATCGGAATGATAGCCGACAGAGTGTATCGTGATCCAGCCTGTACTCCTCTTGACATACCAGAAAATATTCAGAGGAAACTACTCCAAGCTTGTACTAAAGAGGCACCCTTCTTGAGCCCGGATGGGCACATGTATAAGCAAGTAGATGGGGTCGCCATGGGTTCTCCCCTAGGTGTCCTGTTTGCAAACTTCTACATGGGTACCATCGAGCAAAAAGTCTTAGTCGACATGAACTTGAAACCGGCCATATACTGCAGGTATGTTGACGACATTTTTACACAGGTACCTGATGTCAGACATCTGCAGGAGCTGAAGGAGGCATTTGAGCAGAGTTCCGTGCTGCGTTTCACTTACGAGATGGAAAAGGATGGGAAGCTGCCCTTTCTAGATGTAACAGTCATGGAAAAGGGCGGAGGTTTCCACACTGCAGTCTACACTAAGGAAACAAACATAGGAATGTGCCTAAATGCCAACAGCGACTGCCCAGACAGGTACAAGAGGAGTGTTGTTAACGCATATGTCGACCGTGCTCTCAGCCACAGCTCAGAATGGAAGCAAGTAGACGAAGAACTCTGTAGGGTAAGGCAGGTCCTAGTCAATAACGGCTTCTCCAATGGTTTCGTCGAAGACATCATAAGAAGGAAAGTGAAAAGCCATGCAACCTCTGTAGAGACAACTAACACAACACCTATACCCCCTATTAGACTATTTTACAGGAACTTCTTTTCCACAGCTCATAAAACGGAGGAAAGGGTCCTGAAAGATATTGTTAATAGAAACGTTATCCCTACAGACAAAAATCAGAGGATACAACTGACGATTTACTATAAAACCAGAAAAACGGCCAGCCAACTCATGAGAAACTCTCCAGACACAAAACAGAACGCTTTAAAAGAGACTAACGTCGTCTATGCCTTCAAATGCCCTCTTGGGGACTGTAAGCTCCAAAAAACCCAGCATATAGACAAGACAACAACATCTCTTTCTAGGCGTTTAACGATGCATAAGCAACAGGGCTCCATTGAGGAACATATAATCTCTTCCCACAACCAAACCATCGCCAGAGAAATCCTAGTAAACAACACAGAAATCATCGATAGATACAGCGATAGCAGGCGTCTTGACGTTTGCGAGGCACTACACATCAAGAAGTCAACACCAGCAATCAACAGCCAATTATTGCACAACTATATTCTACCCACCTCAAGACTCCGCTCCAATATAGAAGCATCAAGAAATATGGACCAATAGGCTTTCTACAAACACTTCTATTCAATATCCATTGTTTCGTGTTCTGTCTTGTGTTGATGAAATTAATACCCTATTAATACCACTTCTTGTTCTGTCTTGTGTTGATGAAATTAATACCCTATTAATGCCACATCTTGTTCTGTCTTGTGTTAATGCCACATCACCCCTTCCACCTCACTCAAATGTAGATATAAAATCGGAGATGCGTAAGTTCTATTCAGTTGTGTATTTGTGAACAAAAGTCTTTGAAAATGTAATAAGTTTTACGAAACGCGCTCGTGTCGCGTCGGACTAGAAATAAAAATGAATTTTGGAGAATTGATTTTTGATTTACCTCCAACAGTGAAAAGAAATGTACGAAAGATTGAGAAAATTCGTGTTAGAATTATTAATCTTACTTTTTCGGTCATATTTAATAATATATATATATATATATATATATATATATATATATATATATATATATATATTAGTATATTTTGGTAGCAGTCTTTCCTGTAGACATATTTTATTAAATATGACCGAAAAAGTAAGATTAATAATTCTAACACGAATTTTCTCAATCTTTCGTACATTATGCTTCACTGTTGGAGGTAAATCAAAAATCACTTCTCCAAAATTCATTTTTATTTCTAGTCTGACGCGACACGGGCGCGTTTCGTAAAACTTATTACATTTTCAAAGACTTCACAAATACACAACTGATTAGAACTTGCATTTCCCTGATTTTATATCTACATTTGAGTGAGGTGGGAAGGGTGATGTGGCATTACATTTGAGTGAGGTGGGAAGGATGATGTGGCATTAGAGGATATTAATAGGGTATTAAAAGTATCAACACAAGACAGAACACGAAACAATGGATATTGAATAGAAGTGTTTGTAGAAAGCCTATTGGTCCACATTTCTTGATGCTTCTATATTGGAGCGGAGTCTTGAGGTGGGTAGAATATAGTTGTGCAATAATTGGCTGTTGATTGCTGGTGTTGACTTCTTGATGTGTAGTGCCTCGCAAACGTCAAGCCGCCTGCTATCGCTGTATCTATCGATGATTTCTGTGTTGTTTACTAGGATTTCTAGTAAACTACTAGGATTTCTAGGATTTCTAGAAATCCTAGTAAACAACACAGAAATCATCGATAGATACAGCGATAGCAGGCGGCTTGACGTTTGCGAGGCACTACACATCAAGAAGTCAACACCAGCAATCAACAGCCAATTATTGCACAACTATATTCTACCCACCTCAAGACTCCGCTCCAATATAGAAGCATCAAGAAATGTGGACCAATAGGCTTTCTACAAACACTTCTATTCAATATCCATTGTTTCGTGTTCTGTCTTGTGTTGATACTTTTAATACCCTATTAATATCCTCTAATGCCACATCATCCTTCCCACCTCACTCAAATGTAATGCCACATCACCCTTCCCACCTCACTCAAATGTAGATATAAAATCAGGGAAATGCAAGTTCTAATCAGTTGTGTATTTGTGAAGTCTTTGAAAATGTAATAAGTTTTACGAAACGCGCCCGTGTTGCGTCAGACTAGAAATAAAAATGAATTTTGGAGAAGTGATTTTTGATTTACCTCCAACAGTGAAGCATAATGTACGAAAGATTGAGAAAATTCGTGTTAGAATTATTAATCTTACTTTTTCGGTCATATTTAATAAAATATATATATATATATATATATATATATATATATATATATATATATATATATATATATATATATATATATATATATATATATTAGTATATTTTGGTAGCAGTCTTTCCTGTAGACATATATTATTAAATATGACCGAAAAAGTAAGATTAATAATTCTAACACGAATTTTCTCAATCTTTCGTACATTACGCTTCACTGTTGGAGGTAAATCAAAAATCACTTCTCCAAAATTCATTTTTATTTCTAGTCTGACGCGACACGGGCGCGTTTCGTAAAACATATTACATTTTCAAAGACTTCTCAAATACACAACTGATTAGAACTTACGTATCTCTGATTTTATATCTACATTTGAGTGAGGTGGGAGGGGTGATGTGGCATTAACACAAGACAGAACAAGAGGGGATATTAATAGGGTATTAAAAGTATCAACACAAGACAGAACAGAAACAATGGGTATTGAATAGAAGTGTTTGTAGAAAGCCTATTGGTCCATATTTCTTGATGCTTCTATATTGGAGCGGAGTCTTGAGGTGGGTAGAATATAGTTGTGCAATAATTGGCTGTTGATTGCTGGTGTTGACTTCTTGATGTGTAGTGCCTCGCAAACGTCAAGCCGCCTGCTATCGCTGTATCTATCGATGATTTCTGTGTTGTTTACTAGGATTTCTCTGGCGATGGTTTGGTTATGGGAAGAGATTATATGTTCCTTAATGGAGCCCTGTTGCTTATGCATCGTTAAACGCCTAGAAAGAGATGTTGTTGTCTTGCCTATATACTCGGTTTTTTGGAGCTTACAGTCCCCAAGTGGGCATTTGAAGGCATAGACGACGTTAGTCTCTTTTAAAGCGTTCTGTTTTGTGTCTGGAGAGTTTCTCATGAGTAGGCTGGCCGTTTTTCTGGTTTTATAGTAAATCGTCAGTTGTATCCTCTGATTTTTGTCTGTAGGGATAACGTTTCTATTAACAATATCTTTCAGGACCCTTTCCTCCATTTTATGAGCTGTGGAAAAGAAGTTCCTGTAAAATAGTCTAATAGAAGACATCATAAGAAGGAAAGTGAAAAGCCATGCAACCTCTGAAGAGACAACTAACACAACACCTATACCCCCTATTAGACTATTTTACAGGAACTTCTTTTCCACTGCTCATAAAACGGAGGAAAGGGTCCTGAAAGATATTGTTAATAGAAACGTTATCCCTACAGACAAAAATCAGAGGATACAACTGACGATTTACTATAAAACCAGAAAAACGGCCAGCCTACTCATGAGAAACTCTCCAGACACAAAACAGAACGCTTTAAAAGAGACTAACGTCGTCTATGCCTTCAAATGCCCACTTGGGGACTGTAAGCTCCAAAAAACCGAGTATATAGGCAAGACAACAACATCTCTTTCTAGGCATTTAACGATGCATAAGCAACAGGGCTCCATTAAGGAACATATAATCTCTTCCCATAACCAAACCATCGCCAGAGAAATCCTAGTAAACAACACAGAAATCATCGATAGATACAGCGATAGCAGGCGGCTTGACGTTTGCGAGGCACTACACATCAAGAGGTCAACACCAGCAATCAACAGCCAATTATTGCACAACTATATTCTACCCACCTCAAGACTCCGCTCCCATATAGAAGCATCAAGAAATATGGACCAATAGGCTTTCTACAAACACTTCTATTCGATACCCATTGTTTCTGTTCTGTCTTGTGTTGATACTTTTAATACCCTATTAATATCCCCTCTTGTTCTGTCTCGTGTTAATGCCACATCACCCCTCCCACCTCACTCAAATGTAGATATAAAATCAGAGATACGTAAGTTCTAATCAGTTGTGTATTTGTGAAGTCTTTGAAAATGTAATAAGTTTTACGAAACGCGCCCGTGTCGCGTCAGACTAGAAATAAAAATGAATTTTTGAGAAGTGATTTTTGATTTACCTCCAACAGTGAAGCGTAATGTACGAAAGATTGAGAAAATTCGTGTTAGAATTATTAATCTTACTTTTTCGGTCATATTTAATAATATATATATATATATATATATATATATATATATATATATATATATATATATATATATATATATATATATATATATATATATATATATATATATATATATATATTTTTTTTTTTTTTTTTTTTTTTTTTTTTTTTTTTTAATATATATAGGGAAGGGAGTACCACCTCTGGCTGGAAGAAGGGGGACCCATAGCCTCGGAGGAAACCACACATAACGCATTGGATTGAATGTAGGTCCCCTCCAATACAGTTTCTGTGTGCTTTTCTCCTACCACCCCCTTCCCTTTTTTTTTTTTCCTTTATTGTGTATTTAAAGGTTACAAAACATACAAGACAAATGCCTAAAGGTTATGGATCTCTTGAAGCTCCTCCGCTTCTGGACAGGAACCGAGGACGCAGCAAGCATTTCCCCTCTGGATCGCCACACTGAGACGCTGAAATAAAAAACTGGAAGCCCTTGGGTCTCTGGTGACGTCAATGAGCTTGGAACCCAATTCCTTGAGAAATCCCAAGGCACTCTTGCCCCAGGGGCCATGCGTCTCCGACGCTATGGGAACAAAGAGGTATTGACCTTCCAGTCGCCTGTACTTGAGTGATTTTGCTGTTTCCCTGTGGTTGGCCGCCCCACCTGCTTGATCAGCTCCAAAGTGTACGTAGGTGTCAGCCAGGGTGGATACACATGTGTAGTCCCACATCAACTGTCTACCCTCGTTCCATGAGTATATGGTGATGCCATCAGGGCGAAGTGCGGGGAATTTCGGGTTTTGGGCCCCTAGGATGCGAGGTTCTCTCTCCGCTGGGCACCCAGCTGAGACGAGGCTTCTCTTGATGATGTCATTGACCTCGTTGTGTCTTGCATGCCAGCCCTTTGTGCTTCCGCAATGCAACCCATGCAGTCCGTATTGGTCTGCTTCCACCCTGTTGCAAATACACTTGTATTCAGTGTGAATTGGGGCACCAAGGCAGAGGGCCACTGCTACACAAAGGGATTCTGGATCTAGGCGCGTGC
Organism: Procambarus clarkii; assembly: GCF_040958095.1. Taxonomy (NCBI): domain Eukaryota; kingdom Metazoa; phylum Arthropoda; class Malacostraca; order Decapoda; family Cambaridae; genus Procambarus; species Procambarus clarkii. Next base: position 21,165,169 of record NC_091231.1, on the reverse strand, counting down.
CCATTGCTGAGATGGGTACTGCCAGGAGGAAGTCTCCTGCATGGGGGGCACGCACTGCTCTGAGGCGGGCTTTCTCCTTGTCTGATGTTGCGACGCTGAGCATGGCATCAGCTACTGATGCCATGCTCCTGATGGCATCAGTAGCTGATGCCATCAGTAGCTCCTGATTGCTACTGATATATATATATATATATATATATATATATATATATATATATATATATATATATATATATATATATATATATATATATATATATATATATATATATATATATATATTTATATATATATATATATATATATATATATATATATATATATATATATATATATATATATATATATATATATATATATATATATATATATGTCCTTCTGTTTGGCAATGTATGCCTCACCGTCCCTCCAAGGAGAGACAAATCACTTGCTTCCTCGGTCTTGAGGGCGATAAATGAATACCCAAGGGGGGACAACCTAGTTCGCCTGCCTCTCCAAGCAAAACACATCCACCGCAGAAATGGTAACAACAACATACCGGAAACGTACAAAATCAGAGCACAAATCACCAAGAAAATTGAAGAGGGAAATACCGCAAGTGCTATTAGAGTCCTCACCAGTGACGAGAAAATTGCTCCTCGAAACTCAGCCACAGCACGGGCCCTGCAAAGCAAGCACCCACCCAGAGCCTCTCAAGGCGACAACATCGTTCCGCCATCAGCCAACACCATTTCAGACCCATTAATCGTTGGTGAATCTGAGGTCTACAATGCAGCCCTTTCTTTTCCACCTGGGTCAGCAGGCAGCTTTACAGGGTTAGAACCTCAACACATCAAGCAAGTGTTAAATCCTGCGGTTGGTGATGCTGCACAAGATCTTCTTATGGAACTCACAAGGTTCGTCATCATGTGCCTGGCTGGTGAGATACCTGAGGTCATCAGGCCTGTCTTTTTTGGTGCCTCCCTCTGTGCTCTCAAAAAGAAGGACGAAGGAATCAGGCCAATCGCTGTTGGCAACACTCTTCGACGCCTGGTTGCCAAGGCTGCTACAAGGGTAGTCAACCAGCAAGCGGCTGAATTGCTGAAACCAATCCAGCTAGGATTTGGAATCCCCCAAGGCTGTGAAGCGGCTGCCCATGCAGCACGAGCTTACATCACCAACATTTCTGATGAAAAGACCCTGCTCAAACTGGACTTTAAGAATGCCTTCAACATGGTCAGAAGAGATGCAGTACTTTGTGCTGTACGTCGCCATTTCCGGCCCCTCTACCCGTTCATACTATCGTGCTACAGTGGTGAGTCAAAACTGCTCTTTGGTGAACATGAAATCAGATCATGTGAAGGTGTTCAGCAAGGTGGTCCTCTTGCTCCCCTTCTTTTCTGCTTAGTCTTAAAAGAAATCACTGAAAGCTTGTCCAGCGAGTTCAACATCTGGTTTTTGGATGATGGCACTATAGCTGGCACCGTAGACCATCTCTTGGCAGATATCAGGAAAATAAGGGAGCAAGAAGTAAGCCTGGGTCTTGTCCTGAACCTTTCCAAGTGTGAAGTAGTCTCTTCCAACCCAGACCTCGTAGCTAGAATAAGGTCTGCCTTGCCTGGAGCCCATGTCATTAGGGCCGAGAACAGCACCCTCCTTGGAGCCCCCCTCGGGTCTAACGCCATTGAGGAGATCCTTGACAAGAAAATCGCAGACCTTAGGAGGATGGAAGACAGAATAGGTGACATCGATGCCCACGATACTTTTTATCTCCTCACCAAATGCCTATCCCTTCCGAGGCTAACCTACTTTCTGAGGTGCGCCCCATCTTACGACAGCCGAAAGCTTGAAGAGTATGACCTCTTACTGAAGACCATGCTGGAAAAAGTTGTTAACCTCTCCCTCAACGAATGCCAGGGGAAACAAGCCACTCTTCCTGTTAGGCTCGGTGGCTTGGGTGTCTGCACTGCTACCCAAATTGCTGTCCCAGCCTTCCTGTTTCCTCCTCAGCATCAGATGATCTGGTTAAGGAAATTCTACCTGACACCCTGAGTGATGTAGCGGGGATACAGGACCCCCACTACACGGAATGCGACATGAAATGGGGTGCCATCGCAGACCCAGCACTCAGACCAGCCACGCCAAAACCCAAGAAACAATCCAGCTGGGACAGCCCCATTGTAGACAAAGAAGCCACAGCTATGCTGGAGGCAGCAACAACCCCCAGTGATCGTGCACGCCTCACAGCTGTGCAGGCTCCCCATGCAGGGGACTTCCTTTTGGCAGTCCCTATGTCTGCGACAGGCACACGTCTTGATCCGCAGGAGCTCCGTATTGCAGTCGCTCTCCGTCTTGCTGCCCCTATCCACACTGCTCATAGGTGTATTTGCGGCGAGGCAGATGCTGACGAATATGGATTGCATGGCCTGCACTGTGGAAAATCTGGTGGTTGGCACACTAGACACGACGAAGTCAATGACATCATTAAAAGAAGCCTTGCTTCTGCTCAGTGTCCAGCGGAGAGAGAGCCTTGCAACCTACCGAACCGTGACTCTGTTAGCTTTGCCGGCCGACCAGACGGAATCACACTGCGACCGTGGAAGGGTGGCAGACAGTTGGCATGGGACTATACTTGTGTATCCACCCTGGCAACCACATACATCAACCTCTCTGCCGGCACAGCAGGAGCCGCGGCGACACGCAGAAAAAGAGACAAGTCAGCCAAGTACAGGCAATTAGATCATTGGTACAACTTCGTTCCAATAGGGTCTGAGACCCTAGGTCCATGGGGAGAGAGTGCAAGAAGGTTTCTTAAGGATCTTGGTTCCAAGCTCATTGACACCACAAGAGACCCTAGAGCAGCAAGTTTTCTCTTTCAGCGCCTCAGTGTCGCGATCCAGAGGGGGAATGCTTGCTGCATCCTCGGTTCCTGCCCGGCGTCGAAGGAGTTCGAGGAAATCTATAGTCTCTAGAAAGCAAACTTTTTTTGTGTCCTCTTAATGTTAATTTTTTGTATAAAATCAGATATGTAACTGTATAACCTTGCATAATAAAGTGCACACCATAAAAAAGGGGGGTGGTAGGAGGAGCGAACACTCTTACGTATTCAGAGTGAAATGGCAAGTTTTTCCCTGAATGCTCTGTGTTCCCTTCTCTGAGGCTGTGGGTCCTTATAATTGCACCAGAGGTGGTACCCCCCTATATATATAATATATATATATATATATATATATATATATATATATATATATATATATATATATATATATATATATATATATACATATATATATATATATATATATATATATATGTCGTACCTAGTAGCCAGAACTCACTTCTCAGCCTACTATTCAAGGCCCGATTTGCCTAATAAGCCAAGTTTTCCTGAATTAATATATTTACTATAGTTTTTTTCTTATGAAATGATAAAGCAACCCTTTTCTCTATGTATGAGGTCATTTTTTTTTTATAGGAGTTAAAATTAACGTAGATATATGACCGAACCTAACCAACCCTACCTAACCTAACCTAACCTATATTTATAGGTAAGGTTAGGTTAGGTAGCCAAAAAAAGCTAGGTTAGGTTAGGTTAGGTAGGTTAGGTAGACGAAAAAACATTAATTTATGAAAACTTGGCTTATTAGGCAAATCGGGCCTTGAATAGTAGGCTGAGAAGTGCGTTCTGGCTATTAGGTACGACATATATATATATATATATATATATATATATATATATATATATATATGTCGTACCTAATAGGCAGAACGCACTTCTCAGCCTACTATGCAAGGCCCGATTTGCCTAATAAGCAAAGTTTTTCTGAATTAATATATTTTCTCTAATTTTTTTCTTATGAAATGATAAAGCTAGCCATTTCATTATGAATGAGGTCAATTTATTTTTATTGGAGTTAAAATTAACGTAGATATATGACCGAACCTAACCAACCCTACCCAACCAAACCTAACCTATCTTTATAGGTTAGGTTCGGTGTGGTAGTCGAAAAAGTTAGGTTTGGTTAGGTTAGGTAGGTTAGGTAGTCGAAAAACAATTAATTAATGAAAACTTGGCTTATTAGGCAAATCGGGCCTTGCATAGTAGGCCAAGAAGTGCGTTCTGGCTACTAGGTACGACATATATATATATACATATATATATATATATATATATATATATATATATATATATATATATATATATATATATATATATATATATATATATATATATATATATATATATTAGTATATTTTGGTAGCAGTCTTTCCTGTAGACATATATTATTAAATATGACCGAAAAAGTGAGATTAATAATTCTAACACGAATTTTCTCAATCTTTCGTACATTACACTTCACTGTTGGAGGTAAATCAAAAATCAATTCTCCAAAATTCATTTTTATTTCTAGTCTGACGCGACACGGGCGCGTTTCGTAAAACTTATTACATTTTCAAAGACTTTAGTTCACAAATACACAACTGAATAGAACTTACGTATCTCCGATTTCATATCTACATTTGAGTGAGGTGGAAGGGGTGATGTGGCATTAACACAAGACAGAACAAAATGTGGTATTAATAGGGTATTAATTTCATCAACACAAGACAGAACAAGAGTATTAATAGGGTATTAATTTCATCAACACAAGACAGAACACGAAACAATGGATATTGAATAGAAGTGTTTGTAGAAAGCCTATTGGTCCATATTTCTTGATGCTTCTATATTGGAGCGGAGTCTTGAGGTGGGTAGAATATAGTTGTGCAATAATTGGCTGTTGATTGCTGGTGTTGACTTCTTGATGTGTAGTGCCTCGCAAACGTCAAGCCGGCTGCTATCGCTGTATCTATCGATGATTTCTGTGTTGTTTACTAGGATTTCTCTGGCGATGGTTTGGTTGTGGGAAGAGATTATATGTTCCTTAATGGAGCCCTGTTGCTTATGCATCGTTAAACGCCTAGAAAGAGATGTTGTTGTCTTGCCTATATACTGGGTTTTTTGGAGCTTACAGTCCCCAAGTGGGCATTTGAAGGCATAGACGACATTAGTCTCTTTTAAAGCGTTCTGTTTTGTGTCTGGAGAGTTTCTCATGAGTAGGCTGGCCGTTTTTCTGGTTTTATAGTAAATCGTCAGTTGTATCCTCTGATTTTTGTCTGTAGGGATAACGTTTCTATTAACAATATCTTTCAGGACCCTTTCCTCCGTTTTATGAGCTGTGGAAAAGAAGTTCCTGTAAAATAGTCTAATAGGGGGTATAGGTGTTGTGTTAGTTGTCTCTTCAGAGGTTGCATGACTTTTCACTTTCCTTCTTATGATGTCTTCGACGAAACCATTGGAGAAGCCGTTATTGACTAGGACCTGCCTTACCCTACAGAGTTCTTCGTCGACTTGCTTCCAATCTGAGCTGTGGCTGAGAGCACGGTCGACATATGCGTTAACAACACTCCTCTTGTACCTGTCTGGGCAGTCGCTGTTGGCATTTAGGCACATTCCTATGTTTGTTTCCTTAGTGTAGACTGCAGTGAGGAAACCTCCGCCCTTTTCCATGACTGTTACATCTAGAAAGGGCAGCTTCCCATCCTTTTCCATCTCGTAAGTGAAACGCAGCACGGAACTCTGCTCAAATGCCTCCTTCAGCTCCTGCAGATGTCTGACATCAGGTACCTGTGTAAAAATGTCGTCAACATACCTGCAGTATATGGCCGGTTTCAAGTTCATGTCGACTAAGACTTTTTTAGGACACCCTAGGTGTCCTGTTTGCAAACTTCTACATGGGTACCATCGAGCAAAAAGTCTTAGTCGACATGAACTTGAAACCGGCCATATACTGCAGGTATATGAATGAATTAGTTGATAGGTTGATTGAAGATCCACAGTCCACCTGCTAACAGGTATCTCACATCAGGTTGTATTTTATACAAGGATAAGATTTAATAAATTCAGTTATATGACTGAACACTGGCTCTGTTTAAATCAGAGATTTAAAGGTGTACATAGTTTAGCCTAGCACCATAACTATTAACAGCCAATATATTCTTATACTATAAGCAACAATTTGAATTGTAAAAGTATAATAAATTACTTTAAATGTAGTCTAAGTGCTGTTACTAAGTACAAGAAATTATATTCAATTAAATGAACTTATATGATAACTTAAAATATAACTAAGCAAGCAATTGTTAACTTAATTCATATATTCAAGTATATATGCACATATATTTATACTCAATTTATATGATGAGGTACAGTAAGCTTGATTGAATCCTTTCCCACACAATGGACAATCATGAGGTATTATTTACTTATTGCGGCTGAATCTTTTCTGACACATTCTTTCATTTCATTCTGACACAATGGACACTCATGAGGTCTAGTGCTTGGATAAAATTCACTGCTACACTACTATATTAATAAACTTACTGAGATATGAGGCGTTGCCTCGCTTCATAACCGACAGACAGACCTATAGAATATTAAAGTCACACAAGCATACAATTGGCCAATCATATACCAAAATAACCTCAATATACTTCTCTGCTTGCCAGGTGTCTGTCTGACAGTGTGCCAGACATGATAACTCTCTTGTCGCGAGTTTGTGGCACGATATTTTATATAACAGCTTTGCTGTAGATTGTTGTTGTAGTGTTGCTACGTGGATTTTACTATAAACTGCATTGCAGAAAGATGAGGGGTGATGGTGAAGGTGGAGACAAGAGTCACTGTGTGCTCCATTCTACACTTATAGATAAAAATGTTCTAGGGATTTTCCTTGTAGATATATTGTCCAGGTACTCCCCCAGTTCTAGAGAGCATTCACTGGTGATAAAGATAATTAGATAAGATGTCCTGAGCTAAATAATGTTTGCTAAGGATTCGTCACTGTTCTTCTTCTTCTTGAGAATAGGTGCAGTTTGCATGAAGGGGTAACCCTCCCGATGACTGCACCAGGACAGATGTATGGAGACGCGTTGATGGTAAAGAGGAGAAGAAAGTCAAAAGCGGTAGACGTGATGGAGCGTAGAGAGAGGAGTGGCGACGAAAACAGAGGCGAACGTCAGAGGGAGACTCCCCGCACCGGGGGGCGGGGCGTCATGGTCACGGTGGCAGCTGATCCAGGCACGGCGTAGCGGTGCGCGCAAGACGGGAACTAATATTTCTCCGGAAACTTACGGTACGGAAAGCGCAAGCGGTACGCTTCCCAAACCACTCACAGGTCGGCGGGCAGCCGGCCATCAGGCTGTACCCTCGGCTGAGACATCCTATCCGGCACCCTATAAACAAACTCCTTCTTTGACGACACCCAGATGGTTGACGAGCACCACGGGATCGGAAGCACCCGGGCATCCTGATAAGGGCCCAACTCCGGACCCTCACAGGGCACGACCCCAGCAGACAGGACTAGGCAACCCCCAGACCGGGGCAAGGAAGGAGGGGGAACTGCAGGCGCGGCAGCGACCCCACCACAGGGCACAGGAGCCGAGGCTCCCTGGCGCACATCTTTCCGCAACTTCACGACGAGGTCCCGATCATCAGGGACAACCCCCCACTGCGGGGACCCAACAGCAGGAGACGCAAGAGGAGGGGCACAGGGAGCAACGTCGGAGCCCCTCACAGCACCATCATCCTCGGCGGGGGACGCCAGCTGAGCACCATACTCCCCCACCTCCTCCCAAGGCACACCACGAAGGGGGGAGACACTCCGAGCCCGCCGCGAACGCTTCGAGACAGGCCGCACCACACCACGCCCAGCAGGCCCCGCCGCAGGCACAGCCTCCACCGTCATATCCACACAGGCCACACCCGCACCGTCCGAAGAGTCCACAGAGGCCACATCACCCACACTGTCTACATCATCCACGGAAACAGCCTCAGAACACCGACGCGCGCGCTTCTGCAAAGGAATGGGAAGAGCAGAACTACAGGAGGGAACACACTCAGGCACGGCAGGCACCTCACCACGAAGCACCCCCTCCAAAACGGCAGAACCGCCGGACCAGTGAAAGAAACGCCTTCTGCCCTCAGCTGCCAGTGGTACCATGACGCAGGGAGATGTTGCCTGTTGGCCCCAGTTCTTCGATCCTCCGCAGAGCCTCAGTGCTATTGATTAAAACACATGAGGTAACTGGGCTCCTGACAAGAACCTCAATCGAGTCATTGCCCAAGATATTAGAATTTCCTCTGTATCAAGCCTCTCAGTTAAGCCAGTTAATCGGACAGGACGTCCTTTTCACTGCAGTCCATGATTTACATTCGTCCTATGGGCGAAGTGTCACGATACTAATTTGTTTTTTTTTCCTTTTAGGACCAAACCAAATTCCTTTTGGTGGTGAGGTGTTACAGACTCGTCACCCTTGTCAGGGGGTAGAGTGGCAGTTCCAACGCCATCTACGAGTCCGCACCCGGACTGCTCCGGAATAGTACATAAAGTGGACTATGCCATCTGGTGGTTATCAAATGGCTAAAGATTCCTGCCCTGGTCAGCCAGATTGGGGGTCGTTGTGAGTGACCTCTGGTGAGGTGACGCATCAAGACCAGCGCCACCTAGTGTGTGCTACAGAGCACAATGTCAACTCCCCAGTGGGTTAGTGGTATTCTCTAGTTCACCAGTATCGGCAAGGTCATTGATGACGTTTTTGTGTCCACAGAGGTGACGTCTGGGGACAGCGGTACTGGAGAGTGCAGTTCATTTTAGGCAGTCCACAGTCTCCCTATAGGGTCTTGGAAACGACTAAGCCACCGCCGATGAAGCAGTGTGGTAGCTGCAAGTGCTTATGTGTTGAAAAAGATCAGCGTACCTTTGGGGCTGGCTAAGGAGAGAGACTGACGACAGGGCGGTGCCTATTAAGTAGTACTGCTAGCTGGTCGCTAGAGAGTGCTGCTAGCGGATCGCTACCCCTGTATTGGATTGTGACCCCGCTCAGCGTGTGGCTTAGGTACTCTGCCAGCGAGTAGCTGGAGAGCGGTCGTTGAGGTACAGGCACCTCATGACACTGTCAGTGGGCTGGCCCACGTATAGGTGAACTCGCCGGTGTTCTTCCCAGTAAGGTTTACTACGCTACTGGACAGTGAAGAAATACTGGGGATTGATGAACTCTGCACGTGAACATGTTTGATATCCTGAGCGAAAGGATTGTACATAGGTGAAGTAATAGCCTATCGTTTCTTTATATATTATTTATGGTGACGGTGTACATATATCTACTTAACGGTGGTGGAAGATTTTTAATACATTGACGAAAGGAACTGTGTTTTGTTCATCCCCACCCTTTTTTTTATGTACTACATAACCACTTTCTAGAAAATGTACTACCGACTTGGGGTCGGTATATATATATACCGGAAATATATATATATACTAGCAGTACCCGGCCACACGTTGCTGTGGCTCAGCAACACATGCGTTGCTGAGCCACAGCAACCTTCCCTGTCCCCCAGTACTTCCCACTATTCCACCCTCACCCATCTCCTCGGCCTCCCAACCATTCCCCACTCCACAGTCCCCTCTTCCTTCCCACAATGCCCCACTTCCCTGTTTCTTAGTCCTCCTCACCATTCCCCTTTCCCCCATCCCCTCGTCCCCTTGTCCTTCCCCACCATTATCCCCTCCCTTGTGCCCTCGTCATCCCCACCATCTCTCACTTCTGTCCCCGCATCATCCCCACCAATCCCTCATCTGATGCCTTCTTACATGGTCTGATGTTCTCGTATGAAAATTAGGAACATAAATTGATCTGATGTTCCCATCACTGAAATATAAGAAAAACAGGTACAAAATTAAATGAAAATATGAAAAAATAAAAAAATAATCTATACTCACGAAATGAATGGGATGGTAAACAACACAGCTCGATTCCAATGCAATTCACAGAAAATAATTAAATCAAAATGAAAATAAATCAAAATCTATGAAAAATCAATTTATCAATGCAATCAGAAGCATTGAAATGGAATTGTACCATATTTAGTATAACATGCTCCTACATGCAACAGATGGCGCTGTTTTTCAAGAACAGCATAGTTTTACATGTCACAGGTGTGGCAACTTTACTTATACTTACGAAATGAACGGTATGATAAACACAGTTCGATTCTAACACAATGTCACACAAAATAATTCAATAAAAAAATAAATAAATCGAAATCTATGAAAATAAAATTTATCAGTGCAATCGGAAACATTGAAATGGAATTAGTGACATATTTAGTATAGCGTGCATGTTGCTATTATGTGCTCAGCCACGCATGTGCGTTGCTGAGCCACAGCAACCTTCCCTGTCCCCCAGTCCTTCCCACCAATCCTCCCCCCCCTCACCCATCTCCTCGTCCTCCCCACCATTCCCCACTCAACCATCCCCTCTTCCTTTTCCCCATGCCCCACTCCCCTGTCCCTTTGTCCTCCCAACCATTCTCCATTCCTGCATCCTCTCGTCCCCACCTTCCCAAACTCCCTGGTCCCCTCGTCCTTCCCCCACCATTACCCCCTCCCTTGTCCCCTTGTCCTCCCCACAATCTCTCACTTCCGTCCCCTTGTCATCCCCACCATTCCCCACTCCCTCGGCCGATGCCTTCCCAAATGGTCTTATGTTCCCTCAGAAAATTGGGAACATCAAATATAAGAAAACAGGTAAAAAATGAAATGAAAATATGAAAATATAAATAAACTGTACTCACGAGGGAGTACAGAGCCGGTCGAGCGGACAGCACGCTGGACTTGTGATCCTGTGGTCCTGGGTTCGATCCCAGGCGCCGGCGAGAAACACTGGGCAGAGTTTCTTTCACCCTATGCCCCTGTTACCTATCAGTAAAATAGGTACCTGGGTGTTAGTCAGCTGTCACGGGCTGCTTCCTGGGGGTGGAGGCCTGGTCGAGGACCGGGCCGCGGGGGCACTAAAGCCCCGAAATCATCTCAAGATAACCTCAAGATAACGATATGAACCATATGTAAACAACACAGCTCAATTCCAAGGCAATACGCTCAAAATAAATATATCAAAATGAAAATAAATCAAAATCTATGAAAATTCAATTTATCAATGCAATCAGAAACATTGAAATGGAATTGTAACATTGTAATAACCCTGAACGCTCAACCTTTTTTTTTATAACATTTTCTCGTTACTTCTCTCTGCTCTATCATCTAATACCCCAGCTTAACACTGTTACAGTCCAGTATGACTCCTCACTTGACTGCCACGAATATAAGCTGAGTTTTAAATGAGGAGGACATCACAAGGATAGGGGGTTATTAATTTATAACTAATAATTTAAATCATTTAACACTGCCACCACCTTCCCAAAACATAAATGAATGTGTCAAAATTATTGCTTCCCCAGGAAGGAAGGGACTCAATAATCATGGAACTCAAAGGGGCAAGTAAATGAATCTTAAAGGATTAATACTGTAATCTTACTGAACTGAAAGGGAAATTGAAGAGCTACTTTAATATTTATAAGATGGAGGGGAACACAGGAACTTTCCAAGCCAACACATTAACCACATATACAAAATGACAAAATAGAAAAAATATTACAAAGGGGAATTAACTGAATACCACTGGGCAAATTATACAATTTATTTTATGAATCATGTAAATTCAAATCAAATTGAACATATACCCTATTCTATTCCCTAAGAAGCAAAATGGGTATCTACTGAGGACATGAAATCAAGTGCATAATACCTTAAAACCGCACTGAGGCCAAGATGTTGATGGCTTGCCTCCCACAGGTTAAAGGGACCTGTACCCCACTAAGCTCCAGAACACACTAACTAATCTTTAATAAAAACGCTTACCAGTGGGACAGGCTCCACCCCCTAGTTCCTAGACCCAAAATCTTAACTCCGCCTATCCCAAGCCTATGACTAATAGATTTAAACATAACTAGGTGATCTAGAATCCAGGCCAATGGCATGGACAGGCACTACCCTGTGGGGCCCCGCCTCCACAGGCCTACATGTCTTCAACCAATCCGGATCAGGCTTGACCATAAGGGTCAATTCCTCTTGACAGAAAACTCCAAAAACTGGGAAGGCACCAACGACTTTCCTGTGGGAACGCCGGCTGGGCACCCACGTGTAACTTGAGAACACAAGTGTCTTGGCCCTGAGGTACTATTTCCAATTCGACTCTGGACGGATGGACAGAGAGGGAGGGGAATAAGTGACCTCACTGTTTATGACCACGAGGGTCAGACCATGACAAATGGAAGGGATGACCCAAAGGGAGGAAGGACAATGGGACACGGGAGGGGGGAAGGGGAAGGAGCTATGGTGTGCATATACCATTACAACATATGTAGTATAGCATGTGGGTTGCTCGTACATGCAACAGATGGCGCTGTTTTTCAAGAAAAGCATAGTTTTGCCTGTCAGAGGTGTGGCATCTATACTTATACTTACGAAATGAATGGTATGGTAAACAACACAGCTCAATTCCAACACAATGTCACACAAAATAATTAAAAAAAAATTAAATAAATCGACATCTATGAAAATAAAATTTATGAATGCAATTGGAAACCTTGAAATGGAATTTGTAACAATATTTAGTATAGCGTGCATGTTTCTATTGTGTGCAACAGATGGCGCTGTTTTTCAAAAACGCATATTTTTACTTGTCACAGGGGTGGCATATATATAGTAGGTATATAAAAAGATGCTCATATTCGAGTGCAACGTTGTGTCAAAATTTCAAAGCAATCGGTGAAGAACTTTAGGAGATTACAGCGTGTGTTGCTCTTACGTCCAACAGATGGCTCTGTTTAAAAAAAAAAAAGCATGTTTTTTCCAGTCACAGGTGAGGCATGAATATAGTAGATATATGAAAAGACGCGCCTATTCAAATGCAACGTTGTGTCAAAATTTCAAAGCAATCAGTAAGGAGGTTTCGAAGATTTCCCTCACATGAAAAACCCAGTTTTTCAGAAAAAACATGTTTTTTACCGTCACAGACGTGACATCTATATAGTATGTATATATAAACTGCTCGGATGCGAATGGAACATTGTGTAAAAATTTCAAAGTAATCGGTGAAGAACTTTCGGAGATTAGCGATTTTGAACAAATGAACATTTCTATTTTTATTTATATAGATTATATATATATTTTAGGTTAGAGGTTCTTCCCAAATAAATATGACGTTGAATCCCTCTCCAAGTATATAACGATTACAGGGCGATCTCCCAAATTATTATTTATTTTTTACCAGGGAGTGGTGGGGGGTGTCTGTTCCCTATTAAATAAAGTAAAGTTCAATATGAAGTTTGAAAAAACCCCAACCCCTGATACTATTTCCTGCACCATGCCATAACGAAAAAATCAGCAACAACCCCACTGAGGATAGTATTTTAAAGGGAGTATAACTATGGAGCAAACTACCCTTACAATATAATTCAGTTACTCCCTGGTAATGTTTTTCTGGTGGACAGTGACGGTCCATGCTCAGACTGGCCTCTGGGCATAATAGTCTCGGTCCATCCAGATCGCCAGTGTGTCTTGATGATAGTGAAAGTAAAGTGCAGAGGCACCACTAGGCTCAAGGCACTAGAGAAATTAGTTCCTTTGGAGCTACAGGAAATGAAGTTGCTTAAAGACTTTCCACCCCTGCAGCTCCAGTACGGGATGTCTGTCCTGAAAGAACTGACACACAGCAGTGCAATATGAAACTTAAACAATATGTCCATGTTGATCAAACCACACATTAGAAGATGAAGTTCTTGACTAGTGAAATTGATTACTCGAAGAATTCTAGTGAGTGGTTTGGTAAACATTCTTCAGCCACGTTATTGCGACTCACCATCTGCAATATATCCACAATTCTGAAGAGGAGCAGTAAAGTGTTCACCAGTCCTAAACATTGGACTCTAACCTGTGTTTCTCCACCGTGGAAATATGTTCGAAATTCCCACATCATATATAAAAACTCTAATGTAACAGCCATAAAATGTTGTTAATTTGCATTAGCTCAAGTAATGAATAAATACATTAGGTAGTCATAAAAAGATTACAGAAAATGGCAAAGGCTGCAACAATCATCTTTTATCACAATATTCATCTAACTAATGTTACAACTCATCCTCCTGTTTAGATAGTACCTATAGTGACGATAGTCAATAGTCACAAATAATAGTTCTTAGCTTTTAGATAGAACCGTTCTAACTGGTGCAATTCCTTTAATAATTAATGCAAAAAAATAATAATTTTTCGGCTCAGTATATGCTGATATATGAACTTTATTGAATTTAAGTCTCTTGGATCATAAATGAATGTTCTGTATCCAGTCTCTTGTCATATTTATAAAGTAATAAACCTATGGAATCGCCTACCCACTGAAGCCATAAACACCAAAACTCTGATGGGTTTTAAAATGCAGCTGCAAAAAATCAGGGCAGATGGGGGGACCTTTGACAAGGCATCCAGCTTCCTGTCCTCGTCGAGGCCACTCGATGAGTAACCTCATTGAATTTACCAGGTAAATAATGCGTTACACAAAAGCCTTTGATAATGGTGGACCCCTGTTGAAAAGGGAGAGCACCGCTGGGGAAGACGCACCCTTCCTGCACTGGCCCGTGCTCGACCTCCCTGGTAGGTGGTATCCCTTGGTTCCAGGTCCCATTCTTTAGATATTGGTTTGCTGCATGGATGATGACTTGACTTCTCTTACCCAGGCTCATGGGGTGGGCGAACAGGCCCCTGAGTCGGACCGTCCTGGAAGACCGAGATCTGTAGCCCCTACTACAGGACCCGGTTTAGGCCCAGATCGGACTCTTCCTCCCTGCTCCCCTCCCTCCTCTGTGATTGGGTCGAGCCCCAAGCTTGCTGTGGTGACCGTCTCGACTCCTCCTGACGAATTTTCCCTTCATAGGCATCTTGTAGATTCAGTAGATGCCTCTGTCACGCATGGATGCATGGATGATGACTTGACTTCTCTTACCCAGGCTCATGGGGTGGGCGAACAGGCCCCTGAGTCGGACCGTCCTGGAAGACCGAGATCTGTAGCCCCTACTACAGGACCCGGTTTAGGCCCAGACCGGACTCTTCCTCCCTGCTCCCCTCCCTCCTCTGTGATTGGGTCGAGCCCCAAGCTTGCTGTGGTGACCGTCTCGACTCCTCCTGACGATTTTTCCCTTCATAGGCATCTTGTAGATTCAGTAGATGCCTCTGTCACCTTTAACCCCACCCGTCTTGGTACCTGTGTCGTTGCTGCTCCTTTTCAGGATGCGGCCACCCGCTTGGCCGCCTTATCCTGCCTTGGCGAAACCCTTGTTTGGGTCTCCAAGAACGCTCGGTTGAATGCCAGTTTTGGCACTGTTCTCCTCCCGCACCATGTTGCGACCGGTGTTAGGGATCTCAAGGACTGCCATGAGGATATCAAGCATATCCTCGAGGCCCAGGGTCATTCTGTCTTCTAGGTGGATACGTTTACTCGTCCCCCTCGTGGTCATCGCAGTCTGCCCTTTCGAGTTGTGAAGATTACCTTTGATGGTAGGACCCTTCCGCCCTCTGTCATTCTTGCTGGTGCCAGATGCTCCGTTCAGGAGTATATTCCATCTCCTCGGCTCTGAGGTAAGTGCTGGAGGTTTGGGCATGGTGCCCTCAAATGCTCTAGTCCTGTCTCTCTCTGTCCCTTGTGTGGAGGTGAGGGTCACTCTAAGTTGGAGTGCACTTCTCCCCAGGCCCGCTGCCTCAATTGCGGTCAGGCCCACCCTGCCTTCTCCCGTATGTGTATTAGTTACAAACTTGAGGCGGCTGTCCTTAACTTGAAGCACCGGGACCGCTTGTTTTTTCCTGAGGCTCGGCGCCAAGTTCATCATCTCCCCCCTTTCGCTGGCGTCTCCTATGCTCGCGTGGTGCGCTCTTCCTCTCCTCGTCCTTCCCACCTTCCTCAGTCTCACATCCGTTTCCAAGCCCCCGGTTCCATCTCGGTTACTGTCCTTGATGAGATGCACTCCCCTCTTTCTGCCCCTTCTCCTCCAGACCCTGCTCGTCCACCTCTGGTGTGTCCTCCTGTTTCTTTCCCTCCTTCTTTACTCAGTTTACCCATGCCCCCTAACCCTGACTTCACTGACCCTGTGCTTTTTTAGCGTGTTGTGTTCCTTCTTTGCTCTCTGTTGCTCTCCTCTCTCTCTTTGCTGATGTCTATTCTTCAATGGAACATCCGTGGAGTTTACGGCAATTTCCTTGACCTCCAACTTCTCATTTCACAGTTTTCGCCCCTTTGTGTCTGTCTCCAGGAGCCGATGCATGGTGCTCGTCCTGGTCGCTTCCATGGCTATTCTTTTCTCTCCATTCTCCGCTATTCTTCTGCTCTCTTTATTCGCTCCGATGTTCCCTTTGTCCCCTTACTTTTTTCCTCACCTCTCCACTGTTCTGCTGCCCGTGTCTTTGTGCATAGATGGTACACGGTTTGTTCCATTTGTCTGCCCCCCACTGTCCCACTTTGTCTTCCCGATCTTAAACGACTCTTAGTCTCCTTGCCGGAGCCTGTGCTCCTGCTGGGTGATTTCAATTGTCGTCATGCACTTTGGGGTGATGTGCTGACAAACACCTGGGGTGTCCTCCTTGAACCTTTCATCCTCTCTTCTTCCCTGTCCCTTCTTAATTTGGGTGAGCCCATTCATTTGGACTCTCGGACTCGCTCTCTTTCTTGTCTCGATCTTTCTTTGTGCTCGTCATCCCTTTCCTTAGATTTCGGGTGGCGGGTCCTTGATGACCTCCATGGCAGTGACCATTTTCCTATTCTTGTTACTTTTTTCTCTTTTCACCCTCCTCTCTCCTTCCATAGGTGGCGGTTTGCCGAGACTGACTGGCGCCTCTTTACTCTCTGTGCTACTATTTCCGACCTTTCCGTTCTCCCTCTCCCTCTCACCCTCCTGCTTTTTCATGACACTGTCTTTGACGCTGCCAACCACTCTATTCCTCGCTCTTCCTCTCGGGGAACGCGGAAGTGCGTTCCCTGGTGGAATGTGGACTGTGTTCGGGCTGTCCGCTGTAAGCGTGCAGCCTGGAAGAGACATCCCCACCGGCAGACGGTTGAGTCTTTTCTTTTGTTTCGGAAGACGAGTGCGGTGGCCCGTAGGACCATCCGTGCAGCTAAACGTTCTTGCTGGGCGTCTTATGTCTCCACTGTTACGTCCAAAACTCCTCTCTCACTGGTCTGGAAGCGTATCCGCAAGATTGCGGGTAAGTTCATTCCCGATGTCTCACCAGTCCTTCGCCTTCATAGTACTCTTGTGGCGGACCCTCTGCAGGTCGCGACCGAATTGGGTTCCTATTTTTCATCTGTTAGTTCTGGTTCTCATCTACCTCAATCCTTCCTTCTTCGTAAGCCTATTCTTGAATCTCATCCTTTAAATTTCTGTACTAATCTTCGCCTTCCCTATAATGATCCCTTCTCTCTCTCTGAGCTTCAGTCTGCCATAGCTCTTGGCAGTTCTACAGCAGCGGGCTCCGATGGCATTCATTATGAAATGCTATGCCATCTCCCTTCGTGCACGTCTCAGTATTTACTGGGTCTGTACAATCGGGTCTGGGAGTCGTCGTCAGTCCCTGAAGAGTGGCTCGATGCTGTTGTCCTCCCTGTTCGGAAACCAGGGTCTCTCGGGTCATCCCCCAAGGACTTCCGCCCTATTGCCCTCACGAGTTGTGTCTGCAAGCTCTTTGAACGTATGGTTAACATTCGTTTGATGTGGTTCTTAGAACACTATCACCACCTCTCCCCTTCTCAATGTGGTTTTCGCAAGTGCCGCAGCACAACAGATGTCCTGGTGAACTTGGAGGTCTATTTTCGTACTGCTTTTGTTGCGAAGACCTCCGTTGTTGCCGTCCTTTTTGACCTGGAAAAGGCTTCCGACACTACCAGGCAGATTATATTCTGTCTCAACTTGATTCTTTTGGCCTTCATGGGAATCTCCCTCTTTTCCTCCAGAGCTTCCTCTCTCGTCGTTCCTTTCGTGTGTGGCTTGGTATCACTCACTCTGCCCCTTTTCGGCGGTATCAGGGTGTACCCCAGGATAGTGTTCTAAGCACTACTCTTTTTCTAGTTGCCCTCAACGGTCTTCTTTCCTCTCTTCCTTCTGGCGTCTTCTCCGCTCTTTATGTTGATGATCTTACCCTTTGCTGTCTGGGTAATGATTCGCCTCTCCTTCAATGGCGGCTTCAACATGCGATTGATGCCGTGTCGTCTTGGACCATTGATCATGGCTTCAAGTTCTCTGCATCTAAAATTTGTGCTATGACTTTTACTCGGAAGCATGTCGTTCTTCGTCCCTCTTTGTCGCTTTATGGTCGTCTCCTGGTGAACAGGGATTCCGCTAAGCTTTTGGGGTTAGTCTTTGACACTCGTTCGTTTCGGTCAGCCTATATCTCTTACCTCCGAGTTGAATGCTCTAAGGCCCTTAACCTACTTAAGGTTTTGTCCCATACTTCTTGGGGAGCGAATAGGCGCACGCTTCTTTATTTGCACTCCTCTCTAGTCCTGTCTAAACTCGATTATGGTTGCACTGCATACTCTTCTGCTTCTCCTTCTACTCTTCGCCGTCTTGAGGCTTTGCACCATACTGGATTGGGTCTCAGCTCCGGTGCCTTTCGTTCGACTCCCGCCCTCAGTTTGTATGTTGACACTGGTTTTCTCTCTCTTCAGGACCGCCGTGATCGCTACTGTCTTCGTTATCTTGCGCGGTCCTTACAACATCCTTCCTCTCGCCTCTGTCGTGCTTTAACTTTTCCTCCTCCTGTAGCTCTTGTTCGTCTTCATCGTCTCCTTCTTTCTGTCCGGTTATCTTGCTTACAGGATTCTCTTTCGGTTCATATTTCTAATGTCTCTCCTCATATTGTTCCTTCCTTGCCTCTGTGGAGAGTCCTCCTTCCCAAGTTTTGTGCATCCTTGACTTGTCACTAAAGCCTTTACCCCTCCTACGATTCTGAAAAGCCTCTTCCTTGAGCACTTTTCTTTGCACTCCCACTCTATTTCCATCTTCACCGATGGGTCTAAGTCTGCGGACGGTGTGGGCTGCTCTGTTGTTTTTCCTGACCATACTTATATGTGTCACCTCCCTTCGGAGGCTAGCATCTTTACAGCAGAACTTTATGCTATTCTCTATGCTCTCAGTCTCTTGCTTTCTCATTGTTATTCCTCCTTTGTGGTTGTAGTTGACTCTCGTAGTGCCCTCATAGCTCTAGGGTCCTTTAATCCTTTCCATCCGGTGGTCATCGAGATTCAACATTGGCTGTTTCTTATTTCTAGTAAATTTAAATCAATAGAGTTTTGCTGGGTTCCCAGCCATATTGGTGTTTCTTTCAATGAGCGTGCGGATGCTGCCGCTAAGGAAGCTATCTGTTTTTGTCCCATCTCCCATAAATGTATTCCTTATTCCGACTTTTATCCTGTTATTCATTCCTCCATCCTTGCCCGTTGACAGGGTTGTTGGTCCTCTGTAGTTAGTAAGAAGCTGCGTACTCTCAAACGTAGTGTGTCCCTACGGCCTTCCTCCTACCACCGTAACCCGCGATGGGAAAACTGCTTTGGCACGGCTGCGGGTTGGCCATTCTCGCCCACGGTCCCCCACGGTCACTTAATGAAGCGCCGCCCTGCTCCTTATTGTCCAAATTGCGTTGTCCCTCTTGCAGATGTGCATATCCTTGTTGAATGTCCTGACTTCCAGGACGAGCGTGTGTCTTGCTTTCCGACCGTCCTTCGCGGTCACTTGTCCCTCGATAGAATTCTAGGTGAATTGGATACTTTTGATATCGTTCGCCTGATGCGTTTTTGTTATCGTATTGGCATTCTTGGTGATATTTAGCACCCTCTGGTTATTTTGCACTTTGATGGTGCTAGATAGCCTTCCCGGTATGGTGCCTTCTTTTGATAATTACCTTACTTTACCTTCGTAATTGCATCTTGTCTTAGTACAGTAATTTTCGTGTATTAAACCTCGATAACTATCGTGAATTAATAATAATCATAATAGAAAGGAAAAATCATTAAAAGTCCTCCACTGTGATACATCTCCCAACATCAAAACTCGTGCAGTCATCCTAAGCCGAAAACCTTCCAAAAAACTGCTTCTATTATGAAAAAGAAACTGCAGTGTTGACTGCAAAGTTTTCATATCTAGCTTAACTCTAAGAAACAACACTCCGTGCTTGCTTAACCGCCAACAATAACTCTCCACCGTGACGTGACCAGTCCATAGTGTTAGAAGAGATTCACTCGGCTTTAAAATATGAAGAGGCACAGCATGGCATCATGACAATGGGTGGGCGGGGTATGTAGGATATACATTAACAATTACGAAAATAGCGCACTTCATATGTAAGTTTCTTAGTTTAGAGACTGTACTTGTAGTAAACATTGCCAAACAGTCAACGTTAACCCTCCAACATTACATGTCCATAGTGTTGGAAGAGATTCAGTCAGTGTTCACATATGAAGAGACACAGCATGGAACCATGTCCAATTAATTTATTTATATACTAGCAGTACCCATCCCGCGTTGCTGTGGCTCAGTCTGGTTAAATGGGAAAGAAAGAAAAGAGAAAGCACACGTTTCTAATAAGTTTAATTTCACAATGCATGTGGGTATTCGTTGTGGTTTTGTTGTTCCATTGACTGTGGAGATATAGAGATTGTCTGGTTTGCCAACTCTATAACACGCAACATATAATTGTTCATGTGAGAAGCAATCCGTGTCTAGATATAAACTGCACAATTTTAAAGATTGGCCCTGAGCTTTGTTGAGGGTGATTGCAAATGCCAATTGAATTGGAAATTACAATCTCTTAAATTGAAATGGCATATCTGTTGGAATCATAATAATGTGAGGAATGAGGACATCTTCACCTTTGAAAGGTCTTGTCAAGATTGTTGCTTCTACGACGTCACTGAATAATTTTTTTACTGCAAGGCGCGTGGCGTTGCAAAGTTTTGGCTATTTGATATTTCGCAACATGATACATGATATCTGTGTTGATACATTTCGCAACAACAACACAGATATCATCGATAGATACAGCGATAGCAGGCGGCTTGACGTTTGCGAGGCACTACACATCAAGAAGTCAACACCAGCAATCAACAGCCAATTAATGCACAACTATATTCTACCCACCTCAAGATTCCGCTCCAATATAGAAGCATCAAGAAATATGGACCAATAGGCTTTCTACAATCACTTCCATTCAATACCCATTGTTTCGTGTTCTGTCTTGTGTTGATGAAATTAATACCCTATTAATGCCACCTCTTGTTCTGTCTTGTGTTGATGAAATTAATACCCTATTAATGCCACCTCACCCCATCCACCTTTCTCAAATGCAGATATAAACAAAGTCGGAGATGCGTAAGTTCTATTCAGTTGTGTATTTGTAAACTAAAGTCTTTGAAAATGTAATAAGTTTTACAAAACGCGCTCGTGTCGCGTCAGACTAGAAATAAAAATGAATTTTGGAGAATTGATTTTTGATTTACCTCCAACAGTGAAAAGAAATGTACGAAAGATTGAGAAAATTCGTGTTAGAATTATTAATCTTACTTTTTCGGTCATATTTATTAATATATATATACATATATATATAAGTGTTTGTAGAAAGCCTATTGGTCCATATTTCTTGATGCTTCTATATTGGAGCGGAGTCTTGAGGTGGGTAGAATATAGTTGTGCAATAATTGGCTGTTGATTGCTGGTGTTGACTTCTTGATGTGTAGTGCCTCGCAAACGTCAAGCCGCCTGCTATCGCTGTATCTATCGATGATTTCTGTGTTGTTTACTAGGATTTCTAGTAAACAACATCCTAGTAAAGAAATCCTAGTAAACAACACAGAAATCATCGATAGATACAGCGATAGCAGGCGGCTTGACGTTTGCGAGGCACTACACATCAAGAAGTCAACACCAGCAATCAACAGCCAATTATTGCACAACTATATTCTACCCACCTCAAGACTCCGCTCCAATATAGAAGCATCAAGAAATATGGACATATATATATATATATATATATATATATATATATATATATATATATATATATATATATATATATATATATATATATATACATATATATATATATATATATATATATATATATATATATATATATATATATATATATATATATATATATATATGTCGTACCTAGTAGCCAGAACACACTTCTCAGCCTACTATGCAAGGCCCAATTTGCCTAATAAGCCAAGTTTTCATGAATTAATTGTTTTTCGACTACCTAACCTACCTAACCTAACCTAACCTAACCTATAAAGATAGGTTAGGTTAGGTTAGGTAGGGTTGGTTAGGTTCGGTCATATAACTACGTTAATTTTAACTCCAATAAAAAAAATGGACCTCATACATAATGAAATGGGTAGCTTTATCATTTCATAAGAAACAAATTAGAAAAAATATATTAATTCATGAAAACTTGGCTTATTAGGCAAATCGGGCCTTGCATAGTAGGCTGAGAAGTGCGTTCTGGCTACTAGGTACGACATATATATATATATATATATAATATATATATTTAGTTCAAATAGTCAATGGTAGCCTCTTCTTAGCCTCTAGTGTTATTTGGAAGTATCAATTATTTTATTAGTGACTTCGCAAAAATAAACAATACAAATTTTGTGTGGATAAATTCTGCAAAGATGTAGCCTCAATTTGGCTGGAGGTAATTTATGCGGTGTCACTCTGCAGGTAGAAAAACGCCACACAATTCATAGTTAAACTCGGTGAAAACCACTGAGACTAGGCTGGGTGGCCAATCTGTGACTGGGTATTTGTTCATAAGATATTGTTTACTGAATTTTTTATTTAATAATAGTCTAGCTCTCTAGACTATCCCGGTTCGAAGACCCAATCATATGGGTCTGAGAACTAGTGTGTTTCTAGATTTAATGAAAAACTGGCTAATTCTGGTTCATCCGGTTTGATGTAGACCAATCATGTTGGGAAAACTGACTTATGGGATTTATTTGTTTATATATTTATTTATTAAATAATTTATATTAATTTATTTCTTATGTTCATGTATTTGTTTCAATGATGGACGGTTTGATACTAAATTCCCACAAATCATTTCCTACACAAGCTGGGGCGTTCATTAATTATATGATATATCAATCGAAATTAATCAATTGGTAGACATTTACTACAAATGTCAAGACACCTAGGTTAGTAAACTAAATTAAACAAATGCAGCTTATCTGCATGGTTGTTGATGGCCTGGTCAACCAAATATGAACCCCAATGATCAATACTAATACTCCCCTAGGTGATGCTAGTGTAATCACATGTTGTAATCATATTGTAACAGTTAATTGTTGTTAATTCTTCTTCACCTTCAATTACACTTGTCAAAAGGGTATGGAACACAGTAATAATCGTAACGAATATATGACTGCTATATCAGGGGAAATTATTGTAATTTAATAGATAAGATTGAATTAGTATTTACCCTGTTGGGTGACTCACTGCATGTCCTAACCGGTATACCCCTAATCTACCTGCATTACTGGCAAGGAATGACTGGATTTAATTAATGGGTTATCGGGTAAAGAACACTTCCCTTATTGTTGACGAAGATCGTGATGATGATGGGAGTTTGTAACTCACATAACCCTGTGTCTAGAGGAATATAATTGTGTAGCTACAAGCATTTTCCAAGCGAGATTTGTTGATGTTAAAATTAACGGCGTTTGCCTCCTTCCCGGCTTGAGAGACGTATCTTTCTCGCCAGTTGCTATAATGTCCTTTTATTGACAATGGGAGGCAAACTTTAGTTTTTTTAGTAATTATATTTGATCCAGTCATATAGAATACTTTTCCTTAATTCTAATGCATACACTGGTGTTTTAAGTGATTCACATTATTATTAGCTGGCAAATTTAATTGCGACGTGGCAGTGATATCTCGTTTTTCTCGAGGAAAATTCCACAGCAATCTCGTTTCTTTGAATGAATTTGTTAGTACAAAAACAGCAGCAATATTAACTGAATATTGTATTAAAGGTTTGTAAATGGTGTCGGTTCTTCTGATCTTCATCTTAAATCTTCAGAAGATGTATAAAGTAAATCTTCAGAAAACATTAATAAACATCCACATCCAACTAACTGTGGTGTGGCCAGATAATGAAGCGGTACTGCAATTGAAATACAACTATAGGAGCAAAATGCTCTATGTCAGTAACAACTCAAAAGCAATTGCAGATTTATCATTTGGATACAAACTCTGATAGTCCCAACTAAGGAGAAACCAGCTGATAATCTATCTAGAGGACTGACATTAAGGCAAATAACTAAAGCCGTGATGTGGTTCCATGGGCTTCAGTGGATAGTCATTTACAAGTGGCTCGAACAAAAGTCACAAGTCATAGTGACCAATGTCACTGTTCTCACTGAGATCCCAAGCCTCACTTGACTTCAGTAATTGACTGTACTCAGTGCTCTGCTCTGAATAAACTACTCAGTGTAACCCAAAATGTGTTTGATTTCTTGCAGAAAGTAGGTATTAAGCACAAGTAGATACATTAAGAGCACAAGGTGCTCCTAATTACTGGGTCAAACATGCACAAGTGTAAACCTAGAGTGAGGACTATGAAACTTCTCACCAAAAAATATAAATGACATAAGTCTCTGGATTGATCAGAACGTTCTGCATTGCGGGGGAAGATTACAGCACACAGCCGTTGATCTTGAAATAAAAAACCTCAGTTCTGTCACGTGGGGGTGGGCGGTCCGGGGCTCTGCTAACACTCGGCTGCTAGGGGCTCAAAGGGCCCAAATACTCAGCCCCTCCGACTCCCTGGATTCACCGGAGTCTCCTTGGTCCCACAAGATAGGACCAACAATGCCCACCTCCGCAGGTCTTTGCTTCCACCACAAAGGGGTGCCACTGATTCACCCTGGAAGCCCTTCAGTCAACCACGGGGAAACTGCTGTTAACAGTTCCGGCCTAGACCCGTGGGGGAGTGAAGGAAGACTCAGGCTTACCTATAACCATAACCTCCCTGAGTCTTGCCTGCCAGACAAAAAAAAGGTTGCAGGAACTCCTTTCCCGCCTGTCTTCTCTATCTTCCTCTTAGCAAGGTCGCCAGCTGGGTTATTATATCTGCACCCCAGCAGTGCAGTTCAGTGGGTGTATCATATATCGTTTGTAGCCAGAAATGTATGCTCATAGAGAAATATCACAAATGGAGGCACACTCAAACACAGTAATAAAATGTGTGGATTTACTGACGCAAATTACATGAACACACACACACAATCACAAGTAATACATGAATATGGGAATATGGATAATAAGTCTGGAGATCGTCAGCCTCTTCTTCCACGACCTCCAACACTCCTTCAAATGGGCAGGAAGACCGGAGTCTCACACTCTCACAGGAGGGCCTCTTCACCACGTCGGCACCTCTTCTTCCCTGTCCTGCCATCCATACACACTGTCCTCTCTGACAGTCCTGGACACAAGCTGCCTTGCAGCCTACTCTACTATTAAAGTAATAAAGTCTTGCTGCCACATACACAAGTAAATATTGTGGCCTAACTAGCCTACTCATACAAGGGGTAATGGGAGGGAAAAATGATCTACCTTACACTCCTGGCTCACGACGCCTGTCCCTCGATGGTGTGAGGTTCCCACGCTTCCTTGGGTCGATCCTCGACGATCCAGGGCGTTCCACAGGTCCTCAGGTGTCGTGAAGCCTTCGCGTCGTCGCCGTTCCAATCCCTGAGATTCAGCTGCCCCAATCCTGGTTCATCGATGGGCGCTGAGCTAATCACTATTTTTTCCCCACACTCGCCTCTCCCACAGGGCGTCGCTCCTTGTCCTAGGCACGGTGTCGTCCTTCAAAGATTCTCAGTGGATGTGACCCCAGTCACAGCTAGCTTGCTCGCCCACCTTCCAGACCTCAACGTCCAGCCAGCGGCGCCGCCCAGCGTCGTCGCCGACTATTTTCCAAGTTTGGGCACTTCTCTGCTCACTGAACTTGGTTCCTCTTTTGCTTCCCAGAAGCGCAGGGTCTCCAATAACGGTGGTAGGCTGCGCAGGCCAGCTCAATCCACTGAACAAGGCTTGCAGAGCCTCCAATCCCTGAGAGCAGACCGAGGCGCGTCCTGTCACTTCCACGGTCAGTACAACTCTGACGTTGGCGCCGCCCGGGGCACTCGGTGACGTCATGGCGGGCCCTGATTTGTCGCCCGCGACCTACGTCGACCAATCCGCGATCGACTAATGTCCCTTCCAAAAGGTCACATCTGCCGTAGGGGATACTGTTTCATTTTATAACAGGGCGCCAATTTTCCTTTATTTACAACTTATAATATAACTTCCATGCCTTAACTGGCAGCCGGTCTGGTCGCCACATATATCATTAGACTCCCTGAACCTCAGAGAATCAGTAGGGAGAGCTGATATGACTCTTTAAGCCGGCAAACGAAAGAAATAGGAGAGGGCACCGTAACATACCCCTCCCCTTAAAATAAGAGTCATATCGGAAGAGCAGCACTCAAGAGGGCAATCTATACTCTTGCTCCCTCCGTTCCTGAAGTGTCACTCCTCCAGTTGGCGATGTGGCTCGTTCCACCTTGCCAGTCACTTGTCTCATTATATCTCCACCTCGCATAGGACCGGGTGTGATGGGTGTTCCCTGAACACCTACAAGAAATCCCCTCTCCGTGGCTACGGGTGTACTCCCCCGGCTCGTTACCACTGTAAGATTCAGTGCATGCAGCGCCTCCACCGCGTCGTGCACTCCGAGATAGTCTTGCATTTCCATTGCGTCCTACAGGTACTCCATGTTTCCTCCCATGATCTCCTCTTCGCCAATCTTCTCTCTTCTCGGTTCCTCTTCTCCCGTCGGTGCGTTGTCTCCTCACAGTGGCACTTGTAACCTGTACTCCATCCAGCAGCTCCCTCTCTTCCACACTAGGCTTTTGCGATGGCCCAATGCCCCTCTGGTTAGGCTGGCGCCTACCCTGGGAGTACCTATTCCCTGCTTTCTTCGTATTGCCTTTCCTATACCACTCGCTCCTTCGTTCCCGACGAACATCTTCACTCCTCCATGAGATTTTCTTCCCTGCAGACGTCTTCTTCGGTTCGTGGTTGGGCTCTTCCACCTCCCTGTGGCTCACCTCACTACGGTGGTTCGTCTTGCACCTACCACTATTCATCTGGCCGGCATAGGGTGCCTTGCGTCGTGGCTCCTCCACTCTGCCCCTCACCGCCGTTCGCTCATCCACTGAGCTTACTTTATTTACGTTTCTGTATGGAGGGAGTGCGGTCTGCAGCCTCTTCACCGCCCCAGGCGTTTGTACAGCTGCTCCTCGCCACTCCTCCACACGCATCATCAGGCTTAGTCGGAGGTCCCCGTCGGGGTTTTCCACAACCTCCGACGACCTCTCTGCACTCTCGCCCTCGTTGTCGTCGTCTCTGGCGACGTTTTCCCTGGCGAAGTCGGCTTCCTCACGACCATCTGGAACGACCGATACCTCACCTGGCAGGGTTGTACCGCTGCTTGCAACATAGGCACTCCTGGCCCAATCGGGTTGTATCCTGCCTCCTCCGAGGTCATTACCCAGCACCATCTGTACATGCTCTAGGGGTAACTTAGGGGCTACAGCTACTATAGCTTTCTCGACTCCGCAGTCGGCAATCAGCTGTACTTCGTGAAGTGGCAACCTGTATTCCTCCCCCACACTGCGTATCCTCACCACTCCCACAGGTGAATCATTAAATTCCTTGGGGAGAATACTCCTGGTCACCATACTTATGTCAGCACCCGTATCTCGAAGCACGGCAACCTCCACTGGGTCTGACTTTCCAAACTTCACGTTGGCCTCGAAAACGAAGGGATGTTCACCCAACTTCATTTCCCAACCATTCACGTTGGGTCCACTATAATATGGGGTGTGAACAAACACTCTCTCCTCTTCCAACATTAATCCTACATTCCTTTGGTGCTCCTCACACTCGCGGGCATAATGTCCTCTCACGCCACAGTTGTAGCATCGGCTGCCTCTCCTGGGCGGCCACTCGCCAGTCACTCTGGCGGTACCACTTGCAGACGTCCCCTGGGTCCTCCTTGGACTCCCTGTCGTCGTGTCCGGGACTGCAGCACTTGCTCCTGAGCTAGGTCCACTGCTCACAGCTTGGGGCTTCCTCCCCGCGTCTCTTGAGCTCTTGAACCATGTTACTTCATCGGGCACACTACTCTTGGGAGAGTCCCCACCCGTCCTCGCTCCTCCTGAACTCCTAAGGTTCCCTCCCGATCTGGGGTAAGGCGAGTGTCTGGGCGGCCCCTCCCTCCTGATATGTAGTGCCTCCTCCAGCATGTCGGCTCGGTCCGCTGCAGCCTTCAGGTCCTTAATACCTGCTTCTCTCACCCTTACTCGCAACTCAGGATGGAGCACCGACATGAACTTCTCCATCACTATCAGTCGTTTAACATCATCCACCGACTCCGCTTCCTCCGCCTTCAACCATCGTAGGAATTTCCGTTCCATATCCCTGGCGGTCTCGGCGTAAGTCTTTCCCGACGCTCTTGTACACTCTCTGAACCGCTTCCGGTACATCTCCGGAGTCAGCCGGAATGAGTGGAGAACCGCATTCTTAATCGCGTCATAACTAGTACACTCCTCTAGGTCCAGCATGTTATAGGCTTCCCGGGCCTCACCAGTCAACCTGCCCTGGACCAGAGCAGCCCAATCATCTTCCGGCCACTCCTTCAGAGTCGCTATCCGTTCAAAGTGTTCGAAGAACGCCTCAGCTTCTTGTGGTTCGAACGTAGGTAAGTCACGTTCCCTTACCTTGAGGTCATCCCGCCGTGCAGGTAGTGAGGGCAGACCACGTTCAACGCGACGCATTTCGACTTCTTTCTTTGCCTTTATCTCCTCCAGTCGCAGTTGTCTCTCTCCTTCTTCTCGCTGCAGCCGAGCTTCTCGCTCCTCTCGCTGCAGCTGCAGCCGTGCTTCTCGCTCACCTCGCTGCAGCTCAGCTGCACGTTCCTCTCGCTGCAGCTCAGCTGCACGTTCCTCTCGCTGCAGCTCAGCCGCACGTTCCTCTCGCTGCAGCTCAGCCGCACGTTCCTCTCGCTGCAGCTCAGCCGCACGTTCCTCTCGCTGCATTTGCGCTTCTCTCTCCTCTCGTCGCAGCTGGGCTTCCAGTTGCATCTTCATTATTTCCAGTTGCAGGCTCCTCTTACTACAGCTGGACCTTCCACTGCTCCCATGTTCACTGTGAATTCTCTCCACACTGGTAGGCGCTTGGGGAGGCCCTAGTCGGGACGGTTCACCTTGCGACGGCTCTCCTCGGGACAGCTCCTCTTGAGATGGCTCCTCTCCCGTCGCTTCCTCTCGAGCTGTGAGCTGTGCCATGATCTCTATCCTTCGCTCCGCTACCTTAGTCGTCCTCAACCTGATCCCAAAGTGGTTTGCCACTTGTTGGAGCTGGGCCTTGGTACACTCTTCCAAAATTCTCTCGTCCCTTGTGTCAATAAATTTCCTTACTTTGTCCTCCTCCATCTCTATATCATTGGGCATACACGACAGCACAGACAAGTTAGTAGGCACTAATTTCACCGTTTCAGTCCCTTAGCCGGTTGAGTAACAGTACCACCGAATTCACTGGCCACACTGTATTAGTACCCTGGCAACACTTGTCTTGAAATTTGGTCCACACTGTAGCTTGCTCCACGCTTCCTGGCGAGGTTCCCAGCTCTTGGCTACTGGGGTTCGAATCCTGGCAAGGTCGCCAGTTCCCTTGTCACGTGGGGGTGGGCGGTCCAGGGCTCTGCTAACACTCGGCTGCTAGGGGCTCAAAGGGCCCAAATACTCAGCCCCTCCGACTCCCTGGATTCACCGGAGTCTCCTTGGTCCCACAAGATAGGACCAACAATGCCCACCTCCGCAGGTCTTTGCTTCCACCACAAAGGGGTGCCACTGATTCACCCTGGAAGCCCTTCAGTCAACCACGGGGAAACTGCTGTTAACAGTTCCGGCCTAGACCCGTGGGGGAGTGAAGGAAGACTCAGGCTTACCTATAACCATAACCTCCCTGAGTCTTGCCTGCCAGACAAAAAAAAGGTTGCAGGAACTCCTTTCCCGCCTGTCTTCTCTATCTTCCTCTTAGCAAGGTCGCCAGCTGGGTTATTATATCTGCACCCCAGCAGTGCAGTTCAGTGGGTGTATCATATATCGTTTGTAGCCAGAAATGTATGCTCATAGAGAAATATCACAAATGGAGGCACACTCAAACACAGTAATAAAATGTGTGGATTTACTGACGCAAATTACATGAACACACACACACAATCACAAGTAATACATGAATATGGGAATATGGATAATAAGTCTGGAGATCATCAGCCTCTTCTTCCACGACCTCCAACACTCCTTCAAATGGGCAGGAAGACCGGAGTCTCACACTCTCACAGGAGGGCCTCTTCACCACGTCGGCACCTCTTCTTCCCTGTCCTGCCATCCATACACACTGTCCTCTCTGACAGTCCTGGACACAAGCTGCCTTGCAGCCTACTCTACTATTAAAGTAATAAAGTCTTGCTGCCACATACACAAGTAAATATTGTGGCCTAACTAGCCTACTCATACAAGGGGTAATGGGAGGGAAAAATGATCTACCTTACACTCCTGGCTCACGACGCCTGTCCCTCGATGGTGTGAGGTTCCCACGCTTCCTTGGGTCGATCCTCGACGATCCAGGGCGTTCCACAGGTCCTCAGGTGTCGTGAAGCCTTCGCGTCGTCGCCGTTCCAATCCCTGAGATTCAGCTGCCCCAATCCTGGTTCATCGATGGGCGCTGAGCTAATCACTATTTTTTCCCCACACTCGCCTCTCCCACAGGGCGTCGCTCCTTGTCCTAGGCACGGTGTCGTCCTTCAAAGATTCTCAGTGGATGTGACCCCAGTCACAGCTAGCTTGCTCGCCCACCTTCCAGACCTCAACGTCCAGCCAGCGGCGCCGCCCAGCGTCGTCGCCGACTATTTTCCAAGTTTGGGCACTTCTCTGCTCACTGAACTTGGTTCCTCTTTTGCTTCCCAGAAGCGCAGGGTCTCCAATAACGGTGGTAGGCTGCGCAGGCCAGCTCAATCCACTGAACAAGGCTTGCAGAGCCTCCAATCCCTGAGAGCAGACCGAGGCGCGTCCTGTCGCTTCCACGGTCAGTACAACTCTGACGTTGGCGCCGCCCGGGGCACTCGGTGACGTCATGGCGGGCCCTGATTTGTCGCCCGCGACCTACGTCGACCAATCCGCGATCGACTAATGTCCCTTCCAAAAGGTCACATCTGCCGTAGGGGATACTGTTTCATTTTATAACAGGGCGCCAATTTTCCTTTATTTACAACTTATAATATAACTTCCATGCCTTAACTGGCAGCCGGTCTGGTCGCCACATATATCATTAGACTCCCTGAACCTCAGAGAATCAGTAGGGAGAGCTGATATGACTCTTTAAGCCGGCAAACGAAAGAAATAGGAGAGGGCACCGTAACAGTTCCTCCCCCAAAATCTTTAGATAAGTAGATTGCTTGTGCTTTACTTTCACGACCACTGCGCAGTCTATCATAGGGTACTGGCTTCCCTAAGGTTCCCAAATTGTTAAGCCAATTCTTAAATCCTGCAATTCTTAAATCCTGTTTGCCTGAGGTGCGATGCTCGGTGTGTCCTTTCCCTGGACCTCCACCACATCCTAGGGAACGAGAACTGCACCTTCATTCTTTTGAGACCACTGTGGTAGACATCACAGGAGCTATTATCCTAACAGGCACCAGGGATAAAGTCCCTGATAAGGCTTACATTAAGGCTGTTAAGGCCTTTATACTTGTGCCACCACTCGAGGAGCTCACCTGGAAGTAACTCGCCAATGAATGCTGAATCATTCATCCAGGCCTTCCACAGGTTTGCTGTATGTAGATCCTGCCCCAAGTTGATGATACCCGATAACGGGTCCACCTTGGTGAATGGTGAAGCATGCCTATTGTAGGTCTGGCACCACCCACTTGTTCAGACTGCCCTGAATCAATGGCAGTGATACTGGCAATTTTACTACCCAGAACACTGTGGCACGGGTGTTCTATGAGAGGATAGTAGGAACAGCGAAACGCTGTCTAAGGAAAAAACTCTGCACTACCAGAAAATAAATCTTCATGAACTCCAATCCGTTGTCACAGAAATTAATTCCCGAGTCAATAACTGACCACTGACTTACCTCTCTGACGACTACTCACAACACGAGCCTGTTAGTCCATCTCATCTGATGTATGGAGGATCTGTCACCCCTATTGCCTCCCTCACTGATGAAGAACGTAGAGATCCTTCAAACGTTGGGGAAAATGGTTTACCTCGGAGTTATAAACACCTGTCACAGGTAATCAGTCAGTCGAATGAATTTTGGACAAGGAAGAATTAACTGCTCTGCGTGAGTATCGTATTGGGGCTACCAAGCCCTATAACCGAATTCACTTACAACCATAGCGATGTTGTTCTAATGGACAGCAACAACCGCACGTTCAGAGTGGCTTATAGGTTGTATTGTTTGTGTTCACCCACACAGCCAGGGTACCTTGACGATAGTAAAAGTAAAGTGTAAAGGCACCACTACCCTCAAGACATTATAAAAGTTAGTACCACTGGAGTTGGCTGGAGAAGAAGTCGCCAAGAGACCTTCAATACTGGACGTCCATCCTGTACGTACTGCTGCACAGGAGTGCAAATTAAATTAAAACAATATTTAAAACAATCTGAAAAGGAGTAATGAAGTGTTCGGCTAGTCCTGAACAGTGGGTTCCGATCCATGTTTCTTTTCCCTGGAATTATGTGGGAAATTTCCCACACAATATTTATTTATAGTTATTATAGTTTACCTAACTAAATATACATCAGGAAAAGATAGTTTCTGTTGCTGTGTAGAACCATAAAAAAAATAAAGTTAAGTTTATCTTCAATAGGAAGAAATGTAAATAATTCCTCCACTCATTGTGAAGAAAATGTGACCGCCACGTCACAAACATGTAGAGTACAGAGCGTATTTGTGTCTATACATAAATATTTAATTCATGGAGCCTGGTTACGGCTTTCAGCATAAATTAACAAAATAAATAAAAGCTGAAATCATTTTAAAGAAAGTAAAATTTAAATACTTTTCCTCTGGGATTGTGATAAAACATATATGGGCAAGAGCGCTCCTTGACTGAGAAAGGAGACTCACCATATTACACTTAACCCAAACGGAAAACATTCTAAGGGAGTACCTAAGTAACAGAAGACAGCGAGTCACTGTGCGGGATGAGGTCTCAGATTGGCGAGACGTCAGCAGTGGGATCCCGCAGAGTTCAGTCCTTGGACCCATACTGTTTCTAATATATGTCAATGATCTCCCAGATGGTATAGAATCATTCCTATCATTGTTTGCTGATGATGCAAAAATTATGAGGAGGATTAAGACGGAGGAAGACAGTATGAGACTACAAGATGACCTAGACAGAATGCATGAATGGTCAACAAATGGCTACTAAAGTTCAACCCGCGTAAATGTTAGGTAATGAAACTAGGCAGTGGAAACAGGAGGACAGACACAGGATACAGAATGGGAGATGAAGTCCTTCGTGAAACGAACAGAGAAAAGGATCTAGGAGTTGATATCACACCAACCCTGTCCCCTGAAGCACACATCAAAAGAATAACATCTGCGGCGTATGCGAGGCTGCCTAACATCAGAACTGCCTTCAGGAACCTGTGTAAGGAATCATTCAGAACCTTATATACCACATATGTAAGACCAATCCTGGAGTATGCGGCCCTAGCATGGAGCCCGTACCTTGTCAAGCACAAGGCGAAGCTGGAAAAAGTTCAGAGATATGCCACTAGCCTAGTCCCAGAACTAAGAGGCATAAGTTACGAAGAAAGGCTGCGAGAAATGCACCTCACGACATTAGAAGACAGAGGAGTAAAGGGAGACATGATCACTACCTGAAAATTCTCAGAGGATTGACAGGGTAGATAAAGATAAACTGTTTAACATGGATGGTACGCGAACAAGGGGACACAGGTGGAAACTGAGTACCCAAATGAGCCACAGGGACGTTAGAAAGAACTTTTTTAGTGTGAGAGTAATTAACAGATGGAATGCATTAGGCAGTGATGTGGTGGAGGCTGACTCCAAACACAGTTTTAAACGTAGATATGATAGAGCACAGTAGGCTCAGGAATCTGTACACCAGTTGATTGACAGTTGAGAGGCGGGACCATAGAGCCAAAAATCAAAACCCCCGCAAGCACAATTAGGTGAGTACACTTGATGCAGTGCTGGAGTTAGGAAGAGTATTAAGGTTCCTATGGTACACTCCGCGGATTGACCTCTTCTACAATAAGGGAAGTGCTTTGTTCCATTTCTGATAGCTATAGGGAGTGGCCCTTCTTAGTTTACCAGCCTCATATGGTTATGTGGCATGTTCAACCAGCACTGATGGGTAAGTATTCTTGATAATAAATCACCCTATTTTGTGATTTAATAATTCAATAAATTTTGTATGCATTACTGCAATGTATATTGTAGGCAGGCTGGCGTCCAGACTGAGAGCAAGACCGTACAGCAAAGCAACGCCATAAATCCTAATTCTTAACTTAATTAACAGATTTTTTTAAGATTAGTTATTTATGGTTTTAAATACAATAAGTGTGTAAGGAGTCAGTTGAGCAGACTGATTCAGTCCACGACTTTTAATCAAATAAACTTGTAATGTAATTAAATATATGATTAACCAAAATTTAATAATTTATCATATACAATTAAACTTATTAAATATTGCTCTCATATGTAAATTCCCACAGTCCTTCCTTGGTGTCCATGGGAAGAGGTGGGTCTGACTAAAGGTGTCCATGGGAAGAGATGGGTCTGACTAATGGTTCTGATACTCTAGCTTGCTAGAGTTAGTTGCAATTATTAATCTTATAAAAATGCAACATGTCTTTAGGGTCCCAAACTACTCCATACATACTGCTCTGTTTAACAATTCCTCCATCACATATTTAAGGCTCAGACACAAGCAGATTAACCACTTGTGGTTACTGACCATCTTAACTCAAGGCTGCCTCCTATCTGCCCACCTCCCACCTTTCCCAACCTGCCTGTCAGCTAGCCTGCCATCCTGTCGGCCTACCCACCTGCCTGTCTGCCAGCTTAATTGCTGTTCTGCCTACCATCCTACCAGCCTGCCTGCCAGCCTGTCTGCCGTTCTGGCAGCCTACCTACATGTCTGCCTGCCATCCTGTTTGCCGTTCTCCCATCCCGCCTGTCGTCCTGCCAGCCTGTCTGCCATCCTGCTAAATAGCCTGATATTAGGACAGACATTAAGCAGGTTAGCCTAATTTCCGTCCTGCCATCCTGGCTGCCATTCAGCCTGCCGGTCTGCTAACTTGTCTGCCGTCCTGCCTGCCATCTTACCATTCTGCCAGCTTCCCTGACCTCATGTCAGCCTGCCTGAGGGGGAATCTGGCTCTAGTTTAATACTGATAAAGTGTATAATTCTATAAATGCAAATAATAATAATTCTAAGATAGCTCGAAGGCCCAGAATGCGTTGATAAATGAGAGAACCAGTGACTTATTGATCTCTATGTTTATATGTAATAAATTCTAATATTCTATTCTGCAGTAACTAAATTCTATACAATCTAGAACCAGCTTCCCATGACACATCTTGGGGGGATTCTATGAGTTTAATCTCCTTGCAACATATATTATATGATAATAATAATGACAATATGTACACACATAGATAATGATAAAACTTGTAATGCAAAAATACTACTGCACGATAAAGATTAATAAGTAATCAATGCAATATAGTATGTATTGACTCTCAATAATTAAAAGGTACTATCTACAATGTAAGCTGATTAAATCTCAGCTGTGAAAGAGGGACGTAGGTGGAGTCCAGTCTCTACAACAGTCTGGAAACAGCTTGAGATAGTGATCCTTGGAACACGTGAGTATATGACAGTCACACGGTAGTTTTTCACCAGGCTGCAATAATTAAATTCCATAATTTCCCTTCCAAATTAGTATTCACAGACATAAATGCAATATCTAAATATTGACATGGGTAGATACAGCACTTCCATGGGGTTTATTTTATCGCTTGTAGCGTCACGACATGGCACCTATATTAATTATTATTAGAGCTTAAAATAATAATACAAAAGGTAAAAATGCCTGCCGAACTGGTGTTCGTGATTCTGGTAAGATGCATCCTCAATCAGAAGCCCGATAGATGTACGGATGCTTGCTAGATTGTGGGATTTGTAAGGACCGCTTCGGAACACCGTACTGCCAGTTGATCAAAAATGACGAGAGTCTCCTTCCTCTCTTGAGACGCGCATGCGATACGATAGCTCCCAGTGGGGGCCCCGAGCATAAGTAATATATAATTATTTGAAGTTTAATAGGGAAGGAAGTGTTTATGACGAATATTTACTTCATATATAAATGCATTATGTGGTAATATATTTTCTCGTAGTGCTAGTCTGTTAATGTAGACTGCACAAATAAAACGACAATCCTTTGGAAGTGGAAATCATTTTAGATTATAATATTATTTACTGGAACAGCTATCATGCTTGGTAAAGGAATTCCAGTAAACTGTTGTATACTAAAGTAAATCTTGTGGGGACCGACCTGTGAGATTTATATTTAATTAATTTATATGAATTAATATAGAAATTATATTTACGTAAATTTATATATTTCGATAGCAATTTGTATGATGTTAAGTGGACTGTCTTTCAGCAATAATCTCACAAATCGATCCTTACACATTAAGGGGGGGGGGGGGTTATATTAAATTTATATATATGCAGCCAATCAAACTACAGTATTAACTACATATATTAGTAAATAAATTGGAGGTGCCTTATCTTATTGTACAGCAGGCTTAATCCACCAGATATAACTAGGATGTAGACACCAAATTATCCTCGTGTGAGGCTAGCTTCCATCACCCATAGTAATTGATATACCAAGTCTTGCTTTCTCTTCTTCTTCCTGTCAAAGGGCACTAGCTGTCAAGCCGGAATCCTGATATATGACAGCTATATCAGAGAAAACACTGTTTATTAAATAATAAGGACAAAGGCTTAATTACCTTTATTAAGAGGCTGTTCGCATCCTAACTGGTTCGCCCTTATCTACCTAACATTAACTGGCCAGAAATGATTAGATAAACTGGTTTCAGTAGGACACTTCCCTTGTTTATGTTGACAGCGTGTTGATGATGGTAGAACATTTTGATCTCCATAACACTTCGTCCAAGAGAAATTATAGGAGCTGAATTTGCTCCCCTGCGCCTCTGGTCTTAACAAACAATGGCTGCCCACTCACACCTACTGACGCCTGGCTCTCCTTGTCCAATGTCAATAAGTGATAGAAGGGTCACATTTACTCTATTTTGATACTGATAATTAAGTTAATTAAAATATGATGTTTTTATGATATTAAAAGTCCAAAGACTAATGTATTTAAGAATAATTCCCAACAGAATAGCTGGTGAATTTATAGTACTATGTGGCAATGATATCCCATTTTCTATTGACGGAAAATTCCACTACAAGCTACATTTTATATGGGTAACTTGTGGATGCAACGGCAGCAATATTATCTACCAATTGTATGTAATATTATTAAATGGTGTCGGAATTTCCGACATAATTCCCCCGGGGGGCTGCTCATGGGTCGAAGTTCTATTTAGAACAGATGAACACCGATACTCATCCTCTGAATTATTAGATTAATTTGATGTTGGTAGTTAGTAATCACACGTTTGTGCATCTGTTCGTACAGGACAGTTGTCCCGTACTAGAGTTGCAGGGGTTAGAAGTCTAATGCGATTTCATTTCCCTGTTAACTCTTGAGAGGCTAAAATTCAAGCCTAAATACATATTATTTAACCCAGAAGACTGAATGTAATCAAGTACTACAGTCAAGTATGATTCAGGGACTGCAGTGAGATCAGTGACATTAGATATAACTTGAAGCTTGTTCAGGTAACTGGTCACTGATATATAAACACTGAGGTCCATGGAAATCATCTTGATTAAATAATAAATGTATCAAAATCAGTCGTCAGATAGATTGGGGTTTAATTTAGTTAGTTGATTCAGAGGATTGAATAGTCCATCATTAAAGTCAAGTATGGCTCCGAGTGGGATCAGTGACAATGGTCGCAGTGATTTGTAGCTGTTCAGGCTACTGTTCACTGATTTGCCACTGAGGCCTCATAAACTCATCTTCAGCTTTAAATGATGATATTAAAATCAACCTCTGTTGCTCTAGTCAGCTGTAATCTCCTTAGTATAATGCTACTGGAGAAATATAATCAGCTGGCAAATTTAGATTTCTACTGGTATTGTTTATCTGCAGGTATAGGTCTCCTCAGGCTTAATACTGGGTCTGAGAGCAATTTGTCTCCTGCAGAATTTAGCATGGTTATGCCCTGATATTTAGTAGGGCTACCGATGAATCGATGGGAGTAGTCTGTCCCTACAAGGATACCAAAGTCGGTGAGTTGATCAGACTTAATATTATCTGCCAATTTTATTCCTCTATTTCTCACGAATTTGGGCTGTTGCTCTCAGACCTTGAACTTGTAGGTCTGCTGGTATTTTGTCCACCACAATGGCTTGTAGTTGACAGACGTATCTGCGTAAACGTACTGATTGTTGTACCACCTGATAGACTTGAGGTCCTGTATCAGTTAGAATCCCTGAGATGTTGATTGTCGTCTGGGCTACAGGCCCTAATTGTAGTTCATCTGCCAACCTTTTAGTGACATGTTCTCTGGGACCCTTGGTCAAATAACCCACGGGTATGGACCTTGGCCCTCTTATTCTGGATGGTAATTTGGGCAGTGGGCAAAGTCGCACTACTTGTGGACTCTGCCAATTGGACACTAATTTTCTCTCCCACCTTGCAAAACTGTATTGAGGTGGGAATGCTATCTTCCACCTTTGGTCTTGAATACGTTAATTTCGTATATTTGCACAGTGCTGCATGGTGCCTACCTCTTCTACACCTGTTGCAGGTGTTGAATTCGGTATCACAATAGTCAATGTTGTGTGATTTGAGACACCTTGACATCTCCTTAATTCCTGGAGTCGCTTAATACGAGTGTCTCTGTCTGGATAATTGGCACAACGTTATGCTGAATGTTTCTTTTTGCAGAACATACATGTCCTCTAGCCTACTGCACGTTTGGAAGTTACCGGTTTGGGTGAACTAGTAACAGTAGGCTTGGAGGATTCTGCTGCATTGTCAAATTTTCTGCAACTTGATGTGAGTGTAATTGACTGATGTTTATTTGGGGTAGTTGTTTTACCCTTTAATTGACTATTATTTTCTATTTCTGAAGGCTTGCAAGAGGCCTTAACTTCCTCATGTGCACGTCGTTTGTTTATGATGAAATGTAAACCTGTAATGTAAATGTAAATGTAAATGTGATCAGGTTGAGGTAAGTCCCGCAATTGTAGTACTAGACATGTGACAGTTTTCGCATTGCTAGCATTATCCCTAGGAAGCTGGACTGGGAAATTAGTGTCGTCGCTATCTTCATTTACATTTTCTACTACTAGTTCAGTTTCACCTCTAATTTCAGTTTGGAGGCATGTTAACTTAGTAGCCTCAGGTATTGGTTTTCAGAATGCACAGAGACTGTGGATAAATTGTCTGAGAACTGTTTAATTTCTGGTGGTATAATATTGGGTGATGCTGTAGTGGGTGAAGCTTTATCCTCGTTGATTAAAAGATCTAATCTGGCTTGACATTTATTCTCAAAAAGATCCAGATTATCCATAACATTATCTACTTTATTTGATGTACTTGCTATTTGTTCTGATTCAATTGTCCTGTGTAAATGCTCCAACCTGGCTTAAGTTTCTTCTTCATATTGTGCTAGGTCAGACAGGAATGGTTCCACGTCTTCAACTACTATGTGGTTGTCGTGGACCTGATTTTGGTAAGATTTCCTATTTACTTTCAATAGATGCAATTGGGTTGTTATTGTTCTTGCCTTGTTCTGGGCAATTAATTTGACGTAAGGCTGTAACGTGGCCTGAGTGTGATCTTCATAACTAGCTAGATCAACCATAATGTCGTCTATTTCTGTTTCTGATAAATTGGTGTTGGCAAGTTCAGCCACATATGTTGCTATTTGGCATTTGATTTGCTCAAATTTACCTGCAGCTGCTTGATAATAGCTTTCTAGGTTAGCATAATCAACTGGAGATTGTTGTGACAAATCTTCACATATCTTGATCTGTCTTGTTAAGTGGCCTTTAAGACCTGCAAGGGTTCTTCTCATTCTCCCTGCATTATCCATACTGGTTAGTAGGTGGGGCCTGTACTTGGGCTGCTCATAATGCTGAACAATGGTAGCCTAGGGTAAAATTTTGCTATCACTAGGCTATAATCCTATCTCTACTAGAGGTTAGCACTTAAAATTAATACACATTATATATATATATAATCATACACACTAATGATTTGAGTAATAAACCAGTGTCACTGGAAGTACCTTTAGGTTAGCTCCTCGATTATCACCCTAGGATGGTATAGACACTAATTAATCACTCAAAGGTGTAATGATCATAAGTAAATTATTATATACACAGAACTCAACTCGAGTTGATAAAAATTACACCCAAAATAGGATCTGCACCATTCATTAATGGTGCTAGTTGTTCAATATAGTACAACTGACTATGGTAATAATGGGACTAGGATGAACAATAATAGTTCAACTAGCCAATGGTAATATCCTACTCTGTTGTGGGTTGGCAATTGGTAAATATTATATTGTGAACACTAGTGCAATATATATTAAATAATTCTCTATTTTGGAGAAATAATATACACAATTATTGATGATAGCCTCTATGAAACTTGTAATATTATCTAGAAGTATTAAATATTATTAGTGACCTCGCGAAATAAACTCCACAAAATTCATGGATAATCTCTCGCAAAATTAACACCACGAAATCCGTGAATAATCTTGCGAGGACACAGCCACTAATTTGGCTGGCTTCAATATAAGCGCTGTCACTTCACACAATAACATCCCACCAAATCGGTGGTTGACCATGAAACCGCTGATGAGGCTGAACTGGGATGAGGTGCTCGTGAGCTCGCTCGAGGATACACTGCCGGTCTTTGACTGGCGCTGTATTATTATTTGTATAAATAACACTAGTACCAGTATATTTAATGAATCCACTGGTTAACTGGTTCATTCCATACAAAGATGACCAAATAATCCGTCATCTGGTTCGAAGATGGCCAAATAATGTGGGAACTGACCAGTGAGATTTATATTTAATTAATTTATATGAATTTATATAGAATTTATATTTACGTTAATTTATATATTTCAATAGGAATTTGTATGATGTTAAGTGGACTGTATTTCTGCAATAATCTCATAAATCGATCCTTACACATTAAGGGTGGTTTATATTAAATTTATATATATGCAGCCAATCAAACTACAGTATTAACTACATATATTAGTAAATAAATTGGAGGTGCCTTGTCTTATTGTACCAACCCGTCCTCTTAAAAATAACGTCACTTTTCGCTCGTATGCGCGCTATGGCCAAATTTGGACGTAATTTGAAATGAAATCGACTCACAAAAGTGACGTTCTGTTCCGTTTTCTATTTGAGTCGTCCAGCGTACGCGAAGAGGTTATAAGAGGACACTTTAAATTAACGTTTTTCATAACGTTTTGAAGCTTTATGAGAATTTCCTGCCCACCTAACCTATCAGAGGAACCTTAACTTACTGTTGTTGAAAATAAAAATCCCAAATTTATTTTAATTTTCAAATTACGTCCAAATTTGGCCATACGGGCAAACGGCCAAACGCGACGTTCTTTTTAAGAGGACAGGTTCTTGTACAGCGTAACTGATATACCAAGTCTTGCTTTCTCTTCTTGTTCCTGTCAAAGGGCACTAGCTGTCAAGCCGGAATCCTAATATATGACA
This sequence comes from Procambarus clarkii, assembly GCF_040958095.1. NCBI lineage: Eukaryota > Metazoa > Arthropoda > Malacostraca > Decapoda > Cambaridae > Procambarus > Procambarus clarkii. The sequence continues at coordinate 21,123,137 of NC_091231.1, read as the reverse complement.
GCTATATCAGAGAAAATACTGTATATTTAATAATAAGGACCAAGGCTTAATTACCTTTATTACGAGGCTGTTCGCATCCTAACTGGTTCGCCCTTATCTACCTAACATTAACTGGCCAGAAATGATTAAATAAACGGGTTTCGGTAGGACACTTCCCTTGTTTATGTTGACAGCGTGTTGATGATGGTAGAACATTTTGATCTCCATAACACTTCGTCCAAGAGAAATTATAGGAGCTGAATTTGCTCCCCTGCGCCTCTGGTCTTAACAAACAATGGCTGCCCACTCAAACCTACTGACGCCTGACTCTCCTTGTCCAATGTCAATAAGTGATAGAAGGGTCACATTTACTCTATTTTGATACTGATAATTAAGTTAATTAAAATGTGATGATTTATGATATTAAAAGTCCAAAGACTAATGTATTTAAGAATAATTCCCAACAGAATAGCTGGTGAATTTATAGTACTATGTGGCAATGATATCCCGTTTTCTATTGACGGTAAATTCCACTACAAGCTACATTTTCTACGGGTAACTTGTGTATACAACAGCAGCAATATTATCTACCTATTGTATGTAATACTATTGTATGTAATATTACTAAATGGTGTCGGATTTTCTGACAAACCTATTACTAAATAGTTATCCTTGATAAAGGAAAGTAAATGGTTGGACTTCTATTACATCTACAGATATGTGGAAATTTATTCTCCGTGGGTGGCTGATGCAACACTGCCACAATTCTAGGAGAAATTACATGAGGTCTCATATACTAATGCAATGAATTTTGTGATTCTAAACTACGGATTAGTAGTGTTAGTTAATTATTACTTTTAGTACAGGAAATACATCCCATTGTACTAAGGATTAGTAAATGAGTATTAAATGAGTGTGAAGTGTGTGTATACAGGAAATACATCCTATTGTATTAGGGATGAGAATAACTGTTGGAAATTTCCAACACTGCCTGCCGTTCTGTCGACCATCAAAGCCTGTTTACCCTCCTGCAAGTGTGCCCGCAGTCCTGCCATCCTGCTAGCCTGCCTGCCATCATACCAGCGTGTCTCACAGACTGATCGCCAATCTTTCAGCTTCCTGCCTGACGTCCTACCAGCCTGTATGCCTTCCTGTCAGCCTACCTGCTGTATTGCCTGCAATCCTGTCAACTTTCCTGCCATCTTGTCAACCTTACAGCCGTCCTGTCAACCAGTCTTCTGACCTGCCAGCCTGTTGCCGTTCTTCCTTCTCTCCTGCCGTACTGCTAGCCTGCCTGCTGTCATGACACACTGCTTGCCATGATATCAGTGTGCCTCACAGCCTGTCAGCCAATCTGCCAGCCTTCCTGTCAGTCTGCAGGACGTCCCGCCTGCCAGTTAATCTGCTGTCCTGCCAACCTGCCTCTCATCCTTCCCGCCTCCCAGCCTGCTTGCAATCCTGCCTCCCAGACTCCATGCCATCCTGTCAACCTGCCTGCCATTTTGCAAACCTACCAGCCTGATTGTCATTCTGCTTCACCTCCTGCTTTCTGGCCATTCTGCAAGCCTGTCTTCCTTCCTGATGGCCTGCCTTCCAGATCGCTTGCCTCTATGTCTGCCTTTCTGTCTCCCTGCCTATTATCTTGCCTTCCTGTCAGCCTGACTGCCTGCTTGCCTATTTTCTTGAATGTCGTGCTAGTTTACTGACTAACTTGCGTGGGGGCGACTGCTGGTGTGGGTGGAGTTGTACAATTTATTTAGATACTTCGTTATACAGGTGTTCACTTCTTTGTTTAGCCATAGTTTACTGGGGCTTGCACCATAATCTCCAATTCTTTGTGCGCTGGGTGCAGTTTGTGCAGTGGGTGAGAGGTCTAAGTGTGTATGAGTTCATCACACACTTGTCTTGTATCAGTAGCGTCACTCACTGAGGCCATCCACACACACACACACCCATGATTGTTGGTGTCGTGTAGACGTCAGTAGTGAAGGTGGCGTCTCTGGTCTTGACGTATACGTCGAGGAGAGGGAATGCACAGTCGATATGAAGATCATGTGTGAACTGGAGTACTGAGGACTCGGTAAAAATTGAAAGACTTGAAAGACTCATGGATCACAACCGCATGGAATGTAAAATGGGACAAATGGAAAATTTTCACTTAGCTCATGTGTATCATGTAAATGGAAATTTGAAACCAAAATGCTCCGTAATCCCAAATGTCAAAGTAAATTTTTTTCAGGGTGGTTAATCCAATACTATAATACATAGTTTGAAAGTGAAGAGGTTACACGAATTATTGTGTTGAAGACTATACATTCTCATATATAATGTATACGAGAATCGGAGACCTACAAGTGAGTTTATTGCTTAACGTTAATTATCATTTCAACAGGGAATTTCCATCAGCACAATAGGATCTGAATTTTAGATTATTAAGGTCTGTGCTAATTGCACAATAAAGTTATGTAGACATACAAGTGTGAACAGATCACTACCAGTGTTTGGTTGATGTTATACTATGTAGCCAGCATTTGAGTAAGAATATATAATTATGTTGACCAAACCACACACAGTAGAAATTGAAGGGACGACGAAGTTTCTGTCCAGCCTGGACCATTTTCAAGTACATTCACTTCCTTTCCTACCATCATCCTCTTCAGAAAGAATTCTTGTTTCTCTTCCTCCGCGCTCTACGCATCAGCGACCCTCAGGTCCTTGATTTTGACATTTCCTTTATCTACAAATCATTCTCTCGCCTAGGTTACCCGTTTTATTTTATCAACTGTGTCTATTCTCAAGCTAAACGAAATTTCTTTCATCCTAAACCTACTTCCAACATAATTAGCACTGCTCTACCTTCCCTTTATTTCTGAACTCAAAACTTCTACTACTACCTTTCGTCCTCTTGACATAAAGCTCGCCTTTCGACAAACTAACACTCCTCGTAGCAATCTAGTTCACACTGCTCCTCCTGCTGCTGGTGTCTACTCTATTCGCAGCTCGTCTTGTCCTCTCCAATACTTTGGTAAAACTGGCCGAACACTAAATGACAGACAAAAGGAACACAAAAGAAGAGTTAAGTCCGCAGACACAAACAATATTCTCTTCTGTCATGTTAGAGATCCTAATCATCCAATTCATTGGTCTTCCTCTAAAATAATCTTTCCTACCTCTACACAGACGCCGTCTCGTCGAATCGGCTCTGATAAACAACCTAGTCCTGGCTTTGTTGCTGTTGACTCTTCCCTTTCACAGTATGTACTCAAATGGTCTACACTTTCTAACAAACGTGACCTAACATAATCCTACCCTTCCTTTTATCTTTGTTTTTTTTTCTCTTACGATCCCTTTCTTATTCCTATTATTACACCCTTTATTACACCTTACCTTCCGTACCTTTTGCCTTGCTCTTATCTTCCTCTAAGATTTCCATCTCCTCATTTCTCTCTTGCCTACTTAATGCCCATGCTCCCCACGTCTCATCACAATCGACTTGATAATGGTCCAGGACGGACCGAAACGTCGTCGTCTCTTAAATTTCTATTGAGTGATTTGGTCAACATTTTTCAGCCACGTTATTATGACTCATCATCTGAATATATAATTATACATGAATAAATGGATCCAGATAATATGTGCATGGAGATAGAGATGTTATACTCACCTGACAATCACTGTAACGTCAGATTACAGGCGGAAGGCACAACTTGAGGATTCCTGAGGTCGCTTTCTGCCTCTTTAACTCAAACTTCAAGACATAGTCAGTAATGATTATAAATTGTCAGGTGAAGAGCATTGTAGTTGCATAAGTATATCAAGTTAATATTAGGGAGAGAGGTAAAGTGTTCAGTCAATCCCTCTTATACCGACCCAATAACAGGCATTTAAGTATCCATACGATGCAGGCGAAGGGCTGCTCGCTGATCCAGCCCGTTCTCCCATACGTTTCTAACGTACTAAACTGATGTACTAAATTTCCTGAAATTACCCTACACGAGGACCCACTAACAGAAAATAGAGTACGAACATTTTGCGAGCCGCTGCGATTTATGGTGCTTCAGTTTTTGGCCTAAGTATCTCTATGTCAAAAATCCGATGTAATTTTGGAGCAGCAAGCAACCCATTCCTTAACATTTTCTATGTTTACACATTTACCAGTGGTCATACTTATTAATAATTATCTTGATAACATAATTCTTTAGAGTTTGATGGAAACTTTAATGTGCACATAATTGTCATTATTGTGCAGCATCGAATTGTGTCAAATGTGGAAAGATAAGACTGTTTTAAATTTTAAATAATACAAATCGTGTTTGTCGTAATTCAATTGTTGACTCTATTTTATTAACTAGGCTATCGTTCTGGTGTTAAAATATCCACATTCAAGATATTGTATTGTGTTGATATTATTTAATGGTAAAGCTTACTCTACAGTTATTTCTCCCTGCCATGGGGAAAAATCTTTCCCTCATTAGAAACTTATAGAAAGAGTTTACAAGATTTTTGTCACTTATGCAGTTTCTCAAATTTTATTTTACAATAAAATTTTTATTACTTTATAAAAAACTGTGGAAATATTTTCATCTTATATTGTAACCAACTTATTAAATACTTGACCCTAAAACAATCATTTAACTTAAAGGTAAAAAGGGTAGTTAATTGTTGGAGTAGTTGCCCAGTAGTACATGTTCTATATCTACTACATCAATAGACAAACTGACTTTTAACTTTGGGAGGCAATAAAGTTGCTAGCTTTCTCACTCCGTGTAGCCAAGTATACTTTAACAGACACGTGTAGCTAAAATAACAGGTAACATAGCATGTATTATATATACCTAATAACAATGAAACATCTCCAGGTATGTATTATATTGCCACACACCAAAAACCCGTTACAAAGTATAATATTTCTGAAATCAGTGGTATACATCCGTCCCTTTAAACCACAGCTGGAAATGTAGCAGAATTGCACCTTCAGCTGGTGTAGGAAATTTCATGACAACTCTCTGTCGACCATTAAATTAAAGCTATATGGATATAGGGCACCTCTGTTTAATTACTTTATAACTCTTAAGGTATGGTAACTATGCTTACAAACTGCTTATGATCTATTGCACTAATCTCTGTGAATCACAAGAAAAACTACAACCTAATGCATGAAGCATATCAAGACATTAGCCTAGTTTCTTGATACGTTATTACATAGACATATAACTAGATATGTATGTTATTCCAAATTAGGTACTAACATTTCAAAATGATGCCAGCACATATAAGAATTAATTAAAACATTCAATTCCCTATACAAACTTAACACATTACATGCCTACTGGTCACTTTACATATGCTGACTGTTGATTTAATTAATCATAAAACTTTATTTGCATACTTATCATGCCACATGTGCTTTTGTATGTAATCTGTTCTCATCTGGTGTGCAATTTCACCTACGTTAATGAACCTTTGTTATTTTAAATTATGAAGAACAGCCTTGTTCATAACATGATAACACATACCTTGACGAGTTGGATAAGTTGAGGACAGAGTAGATGGAAACAGGTAGGCAGTTGTCAGGTCAGCAGGTGATGGATCAGCCGGTGATAGGTCAGCAGGTGATGGATCAGCAGGCGATGAGTCAGCCAATGATGGATCAGCAGGCGATGAGTCATCAGGTGCTGAATCTATTAGTATTTGGTCAACTCGTGCTGGAGTAGAAGATGCTGTATCAGCAGGTACCATGTCAGCAGGTAGAGTGTCAGTAGATAACGTTTCAACAGGCAGGATATCAGCAAGCACCGTGCCAACAGGCAGAGTGTTAGTAGGAACCATGTCAACAGTCACTATGTCAACAGTCACCATGTCAACAGTCACCATGTCAACAGTCACCATGTCAGCAGGTACTGTGCCATCAGGCACCATATTAACAAGGACGGTGTCAGCAAGTAGGGTGTCAGCAGGGGCCTGAAGAGGCAGGGTATCAGCAGGTGCCGGGAGAGGTAGGGAGCCAGCAGGGGCCGGGAGAGGCATGGTATCAGCAGGTGCCGGGAGAGGCAGGGAGTCAGCAGGGGCCGGGACAGGCAGGGTGTGGACAAGAGACACCGTAGCAGCCATCACAATAAACAGCCGCAACACTGCAGAAGTCGTCACCAAACTCTGCCTCTTCCTCGCCCTGTTAATCCTGATTTTCTTGTTGTGTTGTTTCCTATGGCCATTGTGGTGGTGTTGACTCATCTTTGGCTCTGGCCACAACTGCTGCTGCTGCTGTAGAGTACTTATGGATGTGCAGCTTATTCCTGTGTTGCTGCTGCTGTTCTCAGGCACTGCTATGTCGCCTGGTCTTGCTACAGCTGCTGTACTCATCAGATACTGCTCTTGCTCCTAGCAATGTTCTTCACTGTAATAAAAAAGAGATAAAATATTGCAATTAAAATCAAATTTGTATATAAAATCCAAATGCTTAAGTTATTGCCATGCAATAACGTATGCATTATATTTAAGTCTTTATTTCTTATTTCTTGCTGGAACCATTTAAACCTTCCTATCAGTTCCACTTCATACTATGACCATCCATTAATTAATAATTAAATCAATTATACATCATAAATAAAATTACATTAAACTAAATAATTTTTTAATATCTATTTTTTTAATTATCAGGGGAAAGCGCCTAGCTCTTGCGAATTTATAGAGCTGGGAAGGGGTCAGGATAAGGATTTGGGATGGGACGGGGGGAAAGTAATGGTGCCCAACCACTTGGAAGGTCGGGGATTGAATGCCGACCTGCATGAAGCGAGACCCACAATACCTGCCTGGCGAGTACATCCTCGCACCATGACCATCCATAATTTACTGGCAACAATGTTGTATCCAGATTATTTTGTAAACATTAGTTAGTCTCTCTCTCAACGTACCGGCAGCGTAAGTAGTGGATGAAGCGCGTGGAGGAGTATGTTAGTGGCAAATGGATTGGAGCCAGTGGGCGGGAGGCACTCTGGGTCAGCGGTCAGGGAGGAAGGCAAGGTGTGGCTACACAGGACTCCAGTAGAGGCAGCGAGTCACAGACGTGACCTCAAGTGCAATATGAGACGGTCATTGTTAGGCCTCATTTATTGTGAGAACACTGTTGACATGTTGACCAGAAGTGGTTTGGGAAGGCTCAATAGTTAGAGGAGGTTGAATAAAAGAGACACCAGCAATGTGGCATATTTCATTCTGGTGAGGACCATGGTGCTGGTGGTGAGGACTTGGTATGGTGAGGACCATGGTGCTGGTGGTGTGGACCTGGTATGGTGAGGACCATGATGTTGATGGTGTGGACCTGGTATGGTGAGGTCCGTAATGCTGGTGGTGAGGACCTGGTATGGTGAGGACCATGATGCTGATGGTGTGGACCTGGTATGGTGAGGACCATGATGCTGATGGTGTAGACCTGGTATGGTGAGGTCCGTAATGCTGGTGGTGAGGACCTGGTATGGTGAGGACCATGATGCAGGTGGTGTGGACCATGAATGGTGAGGACCGTGATGATGGTGGTGTGGACCTGGTATGGTGAGGTTTGTGATGCTGGTGGTGGTGTGGACCATGTATGGTGAGGACCGTGATGCTGGTGGTGTGGACCTGTTATGGTGAGGACCATGATGCTGGTGGTGAGGACCATGATGCTGGTGGTGAGGACTTGGTATGGTGAGGACCATGGTGCTGATGGTGTGGACCTGGTATGGTGAGGTCCGTGATGCTGGTGGTGTGGACCTGGTATGGTGAGGACCATGGTGCTGGTGGTGTGGACCTGGTATGGTGAGGACCATGATGCTGATGGTGTGGACCTGGTATGGTGAGGTCCGTGATGCTGGTGGTGAGTACCTGGTATGGTGAGGACCATGATGCTGGTGGTGAGGACCTGGTATGGTGAGGACCATGATGCTGATGGTGTGGACCTGGTATGGTGAGGACCATGATGCTGGTGGTGTGGACCTGGTATGGTGAGGACCATGATGCTGATGGTGTGGACCTGGTATGGTGAGGTCCGTGATGCTGGTGGTGAGTACCTGGTATGGTGAGGACCATGATGCTGGTGGTGAGGACCTGGTATGGTGAGGACCATGATGCTGATGGTGTGGACCTGGTATGGTGAGGACCATGATGCTGATGGTGTAGACCTGGTATGGTGAGGTCCGTGATGCTGGTGGTGTGGACCTGGTATGGTGAGGTCCATGATGCTGGTGGTGTGGACCTGGTATGGTGAGGACCATGATGCTGATGATGTGCACCTGGTATGGTGAGGACCATGATGCTGATGGTGTAGACCTGGTATGGTGAGGTCCGTGATGCTGGTGGTGAGGACCTGGTATGGTGAGGACCGTGATGCTGGTGGTGAGGACCTGGTATGGTGAGGTCCGTGATGCTGGTGGTGAGGACCTGGTATGGTGAGGACCATGATGCTGATGGTGTAGACCTGGTATGGTGAGGTCCGTGATGCTAGTGGTGTGGACCTGGTATGGTGAGGTCCGTGATGCTGGTGGTGTGGACCTGGTATGGTGAGGTCCGTGATGCTGGTGATGTGGACCTGGTATTGTGAGGACCGTGATGCTGGTGGTGGTGTGGACCTGGTATGGTGAGGACCATGATGCTGGTGGTGTGGACCTGGTATGGTGAGGACCGTGATGCTGGTGGTGTGGACCTGGTATAGTGAGGACCATGATGCTGGTGGTGTGGACCTGGTATGGTGAGGACCGTGATGCTGGTGGTGGTGTGGACCCGGTATGATGAGGACCATGATGTTGGTGGTGGTGTGGACCTGGTATGGTGAGGACCTTGATGCTGGTGGTGTGGACCTGGTATGGTGAGGACCATGATGCTAGTGGTGTGGACCTGGTATGGTGAGGACCATGATGCTAGTGGTGTGGACCTGGTATGGTGAGGACCATGATGCTGGTGGTGGACCTGGTATGGTGAGGAACATGATGCTGGTTGTGTGGACCTGGTATGGTGAGGACCATGATGCTAGTGGTGTGGACCTGGTATGGTGAGGACCATGATGCTAGTGGTGTGGACCTGGTATGGTGAGGACCATGATGCTGGTGGTGGACCTGGTATGGTGAGGACCATGATGCTGGTGGTGGTGTGGACCTGGTATGGGGAGGACCATGGTGCTGGTGGTGTGGACCTGGTATGGTGAGGACCGTGATGCAGGTGGTGGACCTGGTATGGGGACGACCGTGATGCTGGTGGTGTGGACCTAGTATGGTGAGGACCGTGATGCAGGTGGTGTGGACCTGGTATGGTGAGGACCATGATGCTGGTGGTGTGGACCTGGTATGGTGAGGACCATGATGCTAGTGGTGTGGACCTGGTATGGTGAGGGCCATGATGCTGGTGGTGTGGACCTGGTATGGTGACGACCATGATGCTGGTGGTGTGGACCTGGTATGGTGAGGACCATGATGCTAGTGGTGTGGACCTGGTATGGTGAGGACCATGATGCTAGTGGTGTGGACCTGGTATGGTGAGGACCATGATGCTAGTGGTGTGGACCTGGTATGATGAGGACCATGATGCTGGTGGTGTGGACCTGGTATGGTGAGGACCATGATGCTGGTGGTGTAGACCTGGTATGGGGAGGACCGTGATGCTGGTGGTGTGGACCTGGTATGGTGAGGACCATGATGCTGGTGGTGTAGACCTGATATGGTGAGGACCATGATGCTGGTGGTGTGGACCTGATATGGTGAGGACCATGATGCTGGTGGTGGTGTGGACCTGGTATGGGGAGGACCGTGATGCTGGTGGTGTAGACCTGGTATGGTGAGGACCATGATGCTGGTGGTGTGGACCTGGTATGGTGAGGACCATGATGCTGGTGGTGTGGACCTGATATGGTGAGGACCATGATGCTGGTGGTGGTGTGGACCTGGTATGGGGAGGAACATGATGCTGGTGGTGTGGACCTGGTATGGGGAGGACCAAGATGCTGGTGGTGTGGACCTGGTATGGGGAGGACCGTGATGCTGGTGGTGTGGACCTGGTATGGTGAGGACCATCATGCTGGTGGTGTGGACCTGGTATGAGGAGGACCATGATGCTGGTGGTGTGGACCTGGTATAGTGAGGACCATGATGCTGGTGGTGTGGACCTGATATGGTGAGGACCATGATGCTGGTGGTGTGGACCTGGTATGGTGAGGACCATGATGCTGGTGGTGTGGACCTGGTATGGTGAGGACCATGATGCTAGTGGTGTGGACCTGGTATGGTGAGGACCATGATGCTAGTGGTGTGGACCTGGTATGGTGAGGACCATGATGCTGGTGGTGGACCTGGTATGGTGAGGAACATGATGCTGGTGGTGTGGACCTGGTATGGTGAGGACCATGATGCTAGTGGTGTGGACCTGGTATGGTGAGGACCATGATGCTAGTGGTGTGGACCTGGTATGGTGAGGACCGTGATGCTGGTGGTGGACCTGGTATGGTGAGGACCATGATGCTGGTGGTGGTGTGGACCTGGTATGGGGAGGACCATGGTGCTGGTGGTGTGGACCTGGTATGGTGAGGACCGTGATGCAGGTGGTGGACCTGGTATGGGGAGGACCGTGATGCTGGTGGTGTAGACCTGGTATGGTGAGGACCATGATGCTGGTGGTGTGGACCTGGTATGGTGAGGACCATGATGCTGGTGGTGTGGACCTGATATGGTGAGGACAATGATGCTGGTGGTGGTGTGGACCTGGTATGGGGAGGACCGTGATGCTGGTGGTGTAGACCTGGTATGGTGAGGACCATGATGCTGGTGGTGTGGACCTGGTATGGGGAGGACCGTGATGCTGGTGGTGTGGACCTGGTATGGTGAGGACCATGATGCTGGTGGTGTGGACCTGGTATGAGGAGGACCATGATGCTGGTGGTGTAGACCTGATATGGTGAGGACCATGATGCTGGTGGTGTGGACCTGATATGGTGAGGACCATGATGCTGGTGGTGGTGTGGACCTGGTATGGGGAGGACCGTGATGCTGGTGGTGTAGACCTGGTATGGTGAGGACCATGATGCTGGTGGTGTGGACCTGGTATGGTGAGGACCATGATGCTGGTGGTGTGGACCTGATATGGTGAGGACCATGATGCTGGTGGTGGTGTGGACCTGGTATGGGGAGGAACATGATGCTGGTGGTGTGGACCTGGTATGGGGAGGACCAAGATGCTGGTGGTGTGGACCTGGTATGGGGAGGACCGTGATGCTGGTGGTGTGGACCTGGTATGGTGAGGACCATCATGCTGGTGGTGTGGACCTGGTATGAGGAGGACCATGATGCTGGTGGTGTGGACCTGGTATAGTGAGGACCATGATGCTGGTGGTGTGGACCTGATATGGTGAGGACCATGATGCTGGTGGTGTGGACCTGGTATGGTGAGGACCATGATGCTGGTGGTGTGGACCTGGTATGGTGAGGACCATGATGCTAGTGGTGTGGACCTGGTATGGTGAGGACCATGATGCTAGTGGTGTGGACCTGGTATAGTGAGGACCATGATGCTGGTGGTGGACCTGGTATGGTGAGGAACATGATGCTGGTGGTGTGGACCTGGTATGGTGAGGACCATGATGCTAGTGGTGTGGACCTGGTATGGTGAGGACCATGATGCTAGTGGTGTGGACCTGGTATGGTGAGGACCATGATGCTGGTGGTGGACCTGGTATGGTGAGGACCATGATGCTGGTGGTGGTGTGGACCTGGTATGGGGAGGACCATGGTGCTGGTGGTGTGGACCTGGTATGGTGAGGACCGTGATGCAGGTGGTGGACCTGGTATGGGGAGGACCGTGATGCTGGTGGTGTAGACCTGGTATGGTGAGGACCATGATGCTGGTGGTGTGGACCTGGTATGGTGAGGACCATGATGCTGGTGGTGTGGACCTGATATGGTGAGGACAATGATGCTGGTGGTGGTGTGGACCTGGTATGGGGAGGACCGTGATGCTGGTGGTGTAGACCTGGTATGGTGAGGACCATGATGCTGGTGGTGTGGACCTGGTGTGGGGAGGACCGTGATGCTGGTGGTGTGGACCTGGTATGGTGAGGACCATGATGCTGGTGGTGTGGACCTGGTATGAGGAGGACCATGATGCTGGTGGTGTGGACCTGGTATGGTGAGGACCATGATGCTGATGGTGTGGACCTGATATGGTGAGGACCATGATGCTGGTGGTGTGGACCTGGTATGGTGAGGACCATGATGCTGGTGGTGTGGACCTGGTATGGTGAGGACCGTGATGCTGGTGGTGTGGACCTGGTATGGGGAGGACCATGATGCTGGTGGTGGACCTGGTATGGTGAGGACCATGATGCTGGTGGTGTGGACCTGGTATGGTGAGGACCGTGATGCAGGTGGTGGACCTGGTATGGGGAGGACCATGATGCTGGTGGTGTAGACCTGGTATGGTGAGGACCGTGATGCTGGTGGTGTGGGTCTGGTATGGTGAGGACCGTGATGCTGGTGGTGTGGACCTGGTATGATGAGTGAGAGGGGATGGTTTCACCAGACTAAACTTCCACTGGTTTAATATGCCTGTGGCGGACAGTGCACTTTGCAAGTGCACTGTCAAGTGCACGGACCTAAGTTTGTTACCAGAACCCGAATCATCTTGTGTTTGGGCTCATGTGAGAGCCCCAGTCATCAGCAATCCAAATGAGTCACAATGGCTGTTGTGACGCATTTGTAGAAAGAGATAGAGCCAGCAACAACTTTTACTGTGTAGAGTTTGAGGGAGACAGGTTTGCGCGTGAAGGAGGAGAGCGTGGAGATGCAGGTAGCCACCCGCCGCCACACCGCCAGCCTTGTTCCCATGACAACGGTAGCCAGCCATCTTGGACGCCACCTTGGGTCGGCCATCTTAGAGTCGCCCTGCAGGCCTAGTAGCTCGTCTCTGATTGGTTGAGAGGGGTAGGCCGCTGTGTGCCTCCCTCTGATTGTTTCTTTTGAGGAGAACCCTGGAAGATGCTTCAGGTCGCCGAGAGACGCCATCATTCAGAATCCAGCCGCCACCTTGTCCCGACGCTTGCTTTGCTCAATTCGATCAAATTGAGTAAAGAAGACGTCGTGGCGGCTGACAACTCCACAAGTTCCATGCTCCACCTCAACTATGACGTCGTCTGCAGCAGAATACAATACGGCCGTCGCCGTTCGAAGGGGAGATAGACAGGGAGTGTAGTGAGTAGAGATCTGGAACGTGGGTAATTTGCATACTAGCGGTCAATGTGCTCTTGGTGTAACGCGGAGTGGGGGGAACAGCTCTCTTTAGTCCATTATCCCATCCCTAGATAACTATTCTAACTGGGGAGTGGGGGAAATAGCTCTTTCTTGTCCATTATCCCACTCCCCAGTTAGCTATTCTAAAGCTCCCCCCAGAGTCCCTACTGCAGCCTCTCTAATTCAACACCTTGTGACCTAGGTATTTGATTACCTAGGTATCACGAACACAAGGCATTGTAACCTGATCAGCTACCCGTGACTCAAGAGAGCTCTAGAGCAATTCACTGCCACGAACGAATCAGAGAAAGGAAAGGAAAGAGATGAATAATGAAGTAATTAGCGAGGGAGGACGGGTGAGTGTGGTCCGGTGAAAGGGAGAGAGGGTACAGAGATGAATAGGATGTGGTGGTGGAGGTAGAATGGTAGATAGGTAGAGTAGAAAAGTAGATAGTAGAAGGTAGACTGCCATCGTCCATTCAAAACCATTATATACAAGATAAGGAATAGAACTTGTCGGTATCACAAAATTCTCAAAGATGTATCAACAGATCATTATTAGCATGATTTAACTGGAATCGTGTTCCAGGCAAGATTCTCTCTTCTCACTAACTCTAGAGTACTCTACCCTCTAGTTTTGCATATATCAGTAATTCCAACAACTCGGGAACACAATTAAAGTCATATTAAAAGCAAGTGAATCAATTATTTATTTAGCATGATAAATATTGGAATTCAAGCAATCGAACTGAAGGTTCATTATTAATGTACCAAGTGAGTCACTACACCAGAATTCGAGACCATTACAGCCGTCTGCTCCCTGATTGTCACACAACACTAGTAAACACGACTACGTCACCTTTCATGATCAACTCACCAAGTGTCTGCCTATAGCTGGATAGAGAGGGGTGGGGGGGGGACTGTAGTTGACAGAGACTGTCCGACCCCGTGCTGCTGACAGCCTCTCGGTTTTGGTCTGCTGGCTGTTCTCCTGTCTTCTGTCTGTCTCTTCCTATCGGTCTATCTCTCGAGTGTACAGTACCCGGGGTATATATTGGGGACCAACTAGCTAACTCCGCCCACAAGTAGATAGCCCCAGGCACTCTACCAAACCACACCTTAAATTGGCGGCATGTTTGAAGGTCAACCCCTCCCCCTTCCCCGGCTAGCCGCCTGCAGTTATGAGATTAGCAGAGACCAGGTCAACTTCCCGCGACCTGACCTTGGTCACTTGGTGGTCGTTAATACTTAGAGGTGAGAGTTTATTAATTACTAGAGGCCGCCAACCTGGTGCCTTTCGAAATCTTGTCTGTGACTCCTGTACTATGTATATTTTAAATACAAAACACCTTTACGGTGTTACAGTGGGTCCCCACTCCAGTGATCATACAAACGTTCTAAATCCTGCTAGTGCCTTATAGCAGTCGAGTGAATGGAGAAATATCGTGTTCAGAGGCATGTTTTCCCACAGAAATTCGTAAAAATTGAAGCTAGACGTGAACGCGCCATTTGTGTACGAACGCACCGCTTCACCGGTGGGTCGGGGGTGTACGATCCGAGCCATGTGTTGTGTGAGAGGTTATGAAAAATGCGCCGAGCTATCCGTGTACGACCATCAACGCACGAGGCTATACCAGCTTAGCCTATCGCTGGTATTGCTGACCAACCATCTACAAAGCAGGTGGTCTGTGTAGGGAGTGGGACACTAGGGTGTATGGATGTGAGCCGGCTGTGTTAATGAGAATAAATACCTTGTGTGTGTTTTTGGTGATTTTATCTTTAAGCCTGAATTCGAGGTCAGGTGTTCCGTCCCATTTTCTCCAAGCTCCCGGTGGGGTGAAGTGAAATGGGAACGTGTGAGATTTTAACCCTTATTGACATTCATGTCAGTCCAGACGGATTTAGACTGGTGTAGACAGGTGTCCCTGTATGTGTGTGTGTTAGTGAGTACACACGGGAACAAAGTTTACATAGATTAGCCAAGTACTGTGATGGATGTCCAAATAATATTTATATTTTACTCTGGTAGAATTATAGTAATTCATTCATGATGTTTATTGTGTTCCATGTGATGTAATCTCTTGCAGGTGTGGAAATCCAGTACTGGTCATCATAAGTGCACAGGAGATAGTGTCTGTGAGTAACACCAGGGATTACTGGTATTTGATTATTGTGGAGTGATAACAGAGTGTGGTTATTTCTCATGTTGTGTTCCCCAAGGTTGTGACAAGTGTGGTTGTATATATATGTAGGCTCGTGACTGACGTGTTAATATATATGTAGGTTCGTGGCTGACGTGTTAATGTAAATTTTGATAGATTTTTGTGGTGAGCGACAAGGCTGTCGGGAGTGACAGCCGACCGCTCAGTCGAGTAACGTAATTCTCAGGATTCATTATCGATCCCAGGATCGATAATGAGAGTACCATTATCAAGTGTAATAATGCGATAATAAGAGTATCATTATCAAGTATAATCACCATTCGAACCTTGTGGTCATGTATGGTGGCGTGGTGAACCTTGTGGTCATGTATGCTGGTGTGGTGAACCTTGTGGTCATGTATGGTGGTGTGGTGAACCTTGTGGTCATGTATGGTGGCGTGGTGAACCTTGTGGTCATGTATGCTGGTGTGGTGAACCATGTGGTCATGTATGCTGGTGTGGTGAACCTTGTGGTCATGTATGCTGGTGTGGTGAACCTTGTGGTCATGTATGGTGGTGTGGTGAACCTTGTGGTCATGTATGGTGGTGTGGTGAACCTTGTGGTCATGTATGCTGGTGTGGTGAACCTTGTGGTCATGTATGGTGGTGTGGTGAACCTTGTGGCCATGTATGCTGGTGTGGTGAACCTTGTGGTCATGTATGGTGGTGTGGTGAACCTTGTGGTCATGTATGCTGGTGTGGTGAACCTTGTGGTCATGTATGCTGGTGTGGTGAACCTTGTGGTCATATATGCTGGTGTGGTGAACCTTGTGGTCATGTATGGTGGTGTGGTGAACCTTGTGGTCATGTATGCTGGTGTGGTGAACCTTGTGGTCATGTATGCTGGTGTGGTGAACCTTGTGGTCATGTATGCTGGTGTGGTGAACCATGTGGTCATGTATGCTGGTGTGGTGAACCATGTGGTCATGTATGGTGGTGTGGTGAACCTTGTGGTTATGGTGTTGTAATCCACAAGTTAGTAGGAATTATTAGCTAGAGGATCATTACTACAACACTTAACGAATGATGATTGAAAGTACATGTAAGTAGACAGACTATGGATCACATATCTAAGAAAGGTCAATGGATTAAGACCGAAGCTGTTTAGCCAAATTAATAATTCCTGGAAAGAGGAATTATTCTTCGTCAGGCTTCTAGGATCAAGGTTACCGCTCTAGGGATAAGGTTAATCGGATTATACCTTCCTCGAGAGGCGTGGTGAAATGATTGAGGCCATGGTTGGCTGGAGTCAGTCTGGTTGTGGAAGTTGAACTAGCAAGTCCTCCGAGGTCTCCGTTGGTGGCAGCAGCGAAGTGTAGCAGACAGCTATGCGAGAGCCTGTTGTGATCTTAGTGACCAAGTTAAGTCTGCAGTATGTGAGTATTGAATGAAAGACTAACCGGGTGTGGAGCGTTGTAGTAATCATTCCGTATTAGGGACTTAGGCGGAAGTTACGAGTGTGTGTGGTGATCGCGGAGGTCAAGTGGTCTATGGGTATTGGAAGTGTATTGACCTAATAGAGTATGTTACTATATTATTAATTGTCAGAGTCTATTCTTTGTAATTAAATGACAAAACCCGACGGCCTTTAAATACCTTCCATATGTTCATTCATTGTGTTCCAGTACAAACCTAGTGGTACGCCTCAAGGGTCTGGTGTGTGTAAGAGTACACGGTGGAAGTAACGGTTGCTGAGGCAAGGTGTTATGTGTTGTGTAATCGCTGTGTTCGGAATGAACCAGGGTTCAGCGTCACGACATATTTGGTGGCAGCGCAAACAGGTTTGGAACACTTTGAGAGATGAAGGAAGTATGTTACTGGTTTAGTTGGTGAGGGAATGTTCGGGAATTGGTAGATGTCGGGTTGTGTTCAGGACGGTGGATATTGGAGTGAGGAAGGGAAGGTGTGTGGGCCAGTGAGTGGCCATAGTGGGGTGTGGGGCCAAGGTGTGTGGCCAAGTGGAGTGGCCACGTTGTGCGGCAGGGATAGGTCCCCTAAGGGGTGGAAACAGTAGTGTGGATAACTGATAAGTGACGTTGTTAATGGTGGCTTAAAATTATAAGTGATTCTAGTGAGATTAAGGGAATAAGGCCAAGTAAGGTTACTGTACGGCAAAGCGTCAAGCTGGTTCATACACGAGCACATAAGGGGCGAGTAGCCATGACGGGTACGGGTAGTAATAGGGGCGCCAGTGGCCAGGCCACGAGTAATGTCGGTCAGGGTGAGAGTGGTGATAAAACGGCGGCGTTGCTTACGGCGCAGGCGGCAGCGTCAGAGACAATTGGGCAGGTTGCACAGTGGTTGAAAAATGTGTTGAGCACGCATGAGACGACTAATGCAGGACCTAAGGTATATGGAGACATACCCACGTTTTGGGGCGCCAAACGGGATTCGAAAGGTCAGTTACTGACGGATATTAGAACATTTTTCTTTGCTCTAGAGAAGGCGACTAGTGTGGGGTCATGGTCGGATCAGGCAAAGATTGCATTGGCATATTCCAAGGTGAAAGGGGAAGCAAAGACTCTGCTCAACTCGGCGGAAATTAGAGAAATAAATAGTTATAGCGAGTTTAAGCAGGAACTGATAGATCATTACGATGTGCAGCACGATGCAGTAGAACTAAAGGCTCAGTTAGCTGCACTTAAACGAGAACCAGGGGAACAATTAAGGGCGTTTGGCCATAGAATAAGACTCTTGGGTGATGTGATTGAGCGGACGGAAACGCAGTTCACGGGGGTAGTAAGAGATTCTATGCAACGGAGTGTTTTTTTCGGTGCATTACCGCGGGAAAGTGCGTTACACTGCAGGGAAGCTAAGTCTTTCAAGGAAGCGGTGAAACATGCAGTGTTTTGGGCGGAGAATAGCCCGACACATAAACTGACAGAGGATGACATTTTCAAAGAAGTGTCCCCTAAGGAACAGGCAAATCTTGCAGACACGCAAGAGAGACAGGCTCAGCTCTGGGCCCCAGTAGCTCAGCCAGTGGAGGATGGACCCGCGGCGGGGTCACACATTCCAAGGGCAAGGGGCGAGGTGCTCCTCAACGTAACAATAATAAGGGCTGGGAGCCAAGGGTGTTCCAGGGACACAATACGAATGGGGTGTCGTGGGGACCACATCAGGGTACTCGTGGGCAGCGAGGAGGCTATAATCAAGGGGCACGTGAAGGCAGGTTCACCCCTGCTCCACCACGATACCTGCCTGCTTAGGGAGCAACAGGAATGTACCACCAGAACCAGGGTACCGGTAGAGGGTATCCCCGGGGAACGGGGTACACTGCAGGCAAACACGAGCCAGAACGACCTAAGCAGACAAAAGTGTGTAAGCTGTGTGGTGACGGTAGTCACTTGGCCTGGCAGTGTAAGCTTTTTGTTCCGCCTAATTACCCAGTGTGTACAGTAGGGGGTGGCGGACAGTGGTTGTGTACCGTCGGGTCGGGTCATCCCATAAAGGTGCATTTACGGTTAAAGGGCACTATCTATACAGCTTTGGTGGATGTTACGTACTCCTAGCAGAATACGTATATAAATTTAAAATAATTTTTTTTTGTTCTATTATATCATTGCCTGTATATGTACACACATTGTATTTTTGTAAATTATCGTGTGGTGTGGCAGCGTCAGTGGGGACAGTAGCGCGGTTGCTTTGCACACGTCTAATACCTGTTAAATTCGGGAAAGCTGGACCTGTTCAGTTGGGAGTTCCAGATGTCACTTTTATTTAGTTTAGGTAATTGTTTATTTTCTGCAATTAAGCCGGTGGCATTGTACTTATATATTTTGTAAGTAACTATTATATATAATTTGCATTCTTGTGTGTTTTGAGAACAAGTGGTTGTTCAATTAGTTTTAAATACTAAAAAGTCCTTAGTTTCCATCCCTCATCCTGGGATGAGGCAGACGGGAGGTGAGAATTTGCGTAGCGCCAGAGCGAGAGTCAGTAGCTGAACGGGACTCGAAGGAATAACATGTGGGAGATAAGTCTGTAACATTCTTGTTGTGCCATATTTTATTATGTTATATTAAGTGAGATGACAATACTTTTGGTTTGTTGTATAAGTTAACTTTACCATCTGTGTTTTTATATTATACTGTTTGAATATATATATTATAAGTTATATGTATAATTTTTCAGTCCTAAGGGAGAAATACCTTTAAGTCTTAGCCTGTTATCATTCACGGGGTTATACTGGTGACCCGCTTTAGAGAGCAGCAGTGGTATCCCTAGACGTAATTAAAGCTTGGATGCTGTAGGGTCACGAGCCGTAACGAACGATAGGTAAAAAGAGTTATGGGGGCCTGTGCCGGGAAATATTGTTCCCACTTAACCTTAACTATGCTAATCTAACCTTGCCTTCCTAGGTACCAGTGTGTTAAGTGTCTCTGTGTTTTTCTTAAGAACTATTCCATGTGCCAAGCAAGCTTTCCTGTGTGTCAAGTAACAACGTTTCACGATTTTGAGGTAAGTCATCCTATATATTTTGTTTGTGCAGTGAGGCCAAGTGAATTTTCAGTGTGGTGACAATTTTACAGTGAAGTGTAGTGCAGTGCCATTGTTTTTAATTATTGTTGTGAATCAAGTGCCAAGTGTTAGTAACGATGGAGGAGAAAGTTGCAGTGTTGGTGGCTCACCCAGACTTTGAAGGGATTCAGAGCCTGAAAAAGACTGAGTTAATACAAATGGCAAATCAGTTGGATTTGACCGCCAACAATAGAATGGTTAAAGCCCAAATATTGAAAGTCATTGTGACACATTTTGTTGAGAATGGAGAGTTAGAGGAAGAAATTCTAGAGGAGTTAAGAGAGGAGTCGAGTGATCAGATGACGTTAAAGCGTCTTGAGTTAGAAGCGCAAATAGCCAATGCTAAGCTTGAAGCTCAAAAAGAACAGAGAATATTAGAGGCTGAAGCTCGTCAAAGAAAGATTGAAGCTCAACAGCAACAGAAAATATTAGAGGCTGAAGCTCGTCAAAGAGAGATGGATGCTCAACAGCAACAGCAAATATTAGAGGCTGAAGCTCAGCAGAGGGAGCTTGAGACTAGACGTTTAGAAATTGAGGCACAGTTGCAAATTGAAGCCACAAAGAAGCAACAAGCCGAGGAACAAACTAGGCAATTAGAGATTCAACAACAAATGGCTGACACTAACTTAAGGCTTGAAACACAGCGTATGGCAGCTGGGCATGGAAATACTAGTAATGTTTCAATAAATAGTGATTATAATCCCATAAGGATGAATAAGTATATAGAGTTGCCCAAGTTCAATGAGGAGGATCCTGAGGTTTTCTTTGCACATTTTAATAAAATTGCCATCAGTATGAACTGGCCAAGGGATCAGTGGGTAGCCATTATGCAGTCTCAATTTAAGGGGCATAGTCAGGAGGTTTTTACATCCCTACCTGACGCTCATAGCTTTGATTACGAATTTGTAAAGAAAAGCATCTTAAATGCATACCAAATAAATCCAGAGGCACACAGGCAAAAGTTTAGGAACCTAAGGAGGATAAGTGATCAGACAATAGCAGATTTTACTCGTCAGAAGACGAATTTTTGCAACAGATGGTTAAAGTCACTTTCAGTCACTGACTTTGATGCTCTAAAGAATCTTCTTATAATGGAAGAAGTATTGTCATGTCTCCCAGACCAGTTGTCTACTTTTATGGCAGAACAAAAGAATGTAACAGACATTTATGAGCTGTCAAAGCTCGCGGATGAGCATGAGTTGTTGACTAAGGCCCAGTTTACGGCCACTTCACCTAAGTCTAGTCGTAGAGTAAATTATAATGCTCCCCGAACTCCTTATCAGAATCCATCCCGTCCTAGTGCTCCAGTTACTCCCATGAGCTCTTCTCTTACAAAACCTAACCCTGCTACTTCATTGTCAGGAATGTCAAATAATAATAAGGTTATTTCTAAACCTACAGTTGGTTCTACCAGTGTGTCCACTGTAAGGTCTTGTTTCCATTGTAAGAGAAAAGGCCATGGAATTAATTCCTGTTTTATATTGCACCCTGAGTTACGACCAACTGGTCTCATTTATTGCAGAGGTGTGCAAAATAAACTTACTAATAAACATGTAACTGTAAACCCCATTTGGGTGAAACAGTATTCACCCTATATGTCTTCAGGTGAAGTTTTGTGTATTAATGGGAAGTGGAAGCCAGTGGTTATTCTTCGTGATACAGGTGCTTCCCAAACCATAATTTCATCCAGTATTCTTTCTGATGTTGAAAAGAGAGATACTGGAAAGTTTGTTGTTCTTCAGAGTGTTGCAGGATGTAAAACTGTACCTCTAATAGACATTAATTTCAGATCCACCATTACACCAAGTTTATGCACTGTGGGTGTTAGTACACAGTTGCCCATCCCAGGTGTGGATGTTATATTGGGTAATGATGTGGCCATAAATCATGTTGTGGGTGAGAATGATCCCCGTTTGTGTAAACAGCCAGTTGCAGACCATGTTTATTCTGCCTGTGCTGAAGTTAGTTCTATGAATGAACAACCTGTTGTAGAAGAGGGTTTTGTCCATTCTACCTGTGCTGATGTCAGTACTAATATAAATCCAGTTGTCAGTTCTGATGTTGTTACTCAAGCATTTGTTCCAGTAACCAGTACCCCTTCAGTGGAGAAGTGGGATGTGGTTGTTCCAGATTCCTGTGTGGCCGATTTAGTTGTTGAGAGTAAGCCTGATACTATGACTGCTTTATTCCAATAAATTGGGAAAGGATGTCCATGTACCATTGTCTTGCCCGCTCACTACGAACGTTGTGCCAGGAGTTGAGAGAAACTTAAAAGCCACGACTCTGTATTCCAGCCAAGTGAATGGTTTAGGACAAGATGTCGGGTTGGCAGAAGTATTCCCGCTCACTCCAAGTTTAGAATCAGTTTTCGAGAGTAAGTCTGTTGTAGAGGCCCCGCCTCACCCTAGTCAAGGTGATATAATAGGGGAGGAGGTCAAACTACCTGTTACTTGCCCGCTCGTTTCAGATTCCCTTAATTTAAGTGTATTGAGTAGAACTGACCCTAAGATTTCAGAGAGAAGCAAGGAGACAGTCTGTACTGTAGATCCAGTTTTGGAGAGTGTGGGAAAGCAGCCAAAGGATCAGCTTCTGTTGAGTAGATGGAGACCCATTGAGCCTCCCTCTTCAGTTGTCTGTGAGGATGTGACCCAGCTTGGTAGTGAAATTATTGATTGTGAGCAGACAGTACTCCGAGCAGCTCCAGAAGTCATGGGAGGAACTTTTGGTAAAATCATTGAGAGTGGTAAGGTAGCATTTGGATCTAAGTTGCGGAGTTGTGATTCTTATTCTATGTGGAGTAAGTATTTCTCATTGTGTACATTGAGTCAGAGTGTGTGTAGGATGTTGAAATCTACTTTTATTCTGCAGCCATTTTCTTGTGAAGTAATGGACTGTGGGACATCTTTGTCAAGCCTTGTGGTTGAGCAGAGAGAGTTTACTCAAGTAGGTTGTGCACCCAGCAGTTCTGAGGAAGTGGTGAGTTATGCTAGAGCAGTGTCTCTATATTCAGATCCAGGTTATTTTAATGCACGAATGATGCAAGTGTATGTTCCACTCAAGTGTGGTGTTGACTTTCAGAGTCATATTGTGGGTGAAGGATTAAATCATACTGGGGAGCAGATGTTTGAGGCTCCAGGTGTGTATTTCAAGTTGGGGGATAAGGTTATCCTACCTAGAGTTAATCATTGTGAAGGGTTACAGATTATCCTTGGGTGTTTCCCAGGTAATCTGCTGTTCATCTTCAAGATGTTAAGACCCTTAAACCTCTTGGTTGATTGGTTGTCATCAGACGTAAATCACTTGGGAAGTGATGGTGAGGGTTGTAAAGTTTTCGGCATGTTTTATTTAGTCTTTTGGAAGACTAGACGGTTGATGAACGTGTGTGTTGTGTTCAAGTTCACCATCAGGGGGTGTGAACTTGTCTTGAGAGTTCTGATTGAGATATGGTGCCTAGGCATATGCCTGTTTTCTTTCACTGATCGTTATGACAGAGTTATGAGGCAATTGATTTCTGTGTTCCTTATGGATCATCTGAGTCAGTTCGATCAGGTAGTCTTTGCACTTATCTTGGGTTGTATTTCTTGGTTTGAAGGTCAAAGGTTTGCTAAGTCGGTGTCTTGTGTTTCGGAAGGTTCTATGAATGGGAAAGTCTTATGCATAATTGTGAGGTTTAATGCTAATTTCTCTAATTTTAGTATACATTGGGCGAGAGTATGTGTTCCACAGAGGATCAAGAGTGATGAAGAGCAGATGTCTGTGTCAGAGCATACCCAGGAGAAGTCCCAAATCTACTCAACATCCAGTCAGCTTCAATTAAGCAGTTCAGCTCCAGAAAAAGGGAGTAATGGAAAATGGAGTCTGTCTTGGAAAACTTCACCATGTGGAAAAGGGATCACATGGAAATACGGAACTGATCTTGGAGAAATAGTAGAAACATATGAAAAGCTAAATTGCCATGATAACTGTGTGAAAGCAGCTACCTTTATTGACAATTCTATTCATGCTAATAATGATAATGTTGTAGATAGGAGTGTGAAATATGATCTGCAACAAAGTGAAATAAATGAGATAGTACCTTGGAGAGATAAATTTGCATACTCCAGTGACACATATGTAGAACATAGTCATAAGACTGAAATTTCTGAGTTTCCTGTAAGACTATATTTGGAGTGTTTTCATATTTGTCCAGAAATGTGTTCTTATTACTTTTACATGTTTGGTGTAATTAATACCATAAATCTCAAGTGTCATAACTTTTACTTTAAAAAAATGCCATTGATCTTCAATCTATTGCATTTTTTTTCTTGGAGGTGGAAGTGTTACGTACTCCTAGCAGAATACGTATATAAATTTAAAATAATTTTTTTTTGTTCTATTATATCATTGCCTGTATATGTACACACATTGTATTTTTGTAAATTATCATGTGGTGTGGCAGCGTCAGTGGGGACAGTAGCGTGGTTGCTTTGCACACGTCTAATACCTGTTAAATTCAGGAAAGCTGGACCTGTTCAGTTGGGAGTTCCAGATGTCACTTTTATTTAGTTTAGGTAATTGTTTATTTTCTGCAATTAAGCCGGTGGCATTGTACTTATATATTTTGTAAGTAACTATTATATATAATTTGCATTCTTGTGTGTTTTGAGAACAAGTGGTTGTTCAATTAGTTTTAAATACTAAAAAGTCCTTAGTTTCCATCCCTCATCCTGGGATGAGGCAGACGGGAGGTGAGAATTTGGGTAGCGTCAGAGCGAGAGTCAGTAGCTGAACGGGACTCGAAGGAATAACATGTGGGAGATAAGTCTGTAACATTCTTGTTGTGCCATATTTTATTATGTTATATTAAGTGAGATGACATTACTTTTGGTTTGTTGTATAAGTTAACTTTACCATCTGTGTTTATATATTATACTGTTTGAATATATATATTATAAGTTATATGTATAATTTTTCAGTCCTAAGGGAGAAATACCTTTAAGTCTTAGCCTGTTATCATTCACGGGGTTATACTGGTGACCCGCTTTAGAGAGCAGCAGTGGTATCCCTAGACGTAATTAAAGCTTGGCTGCTGTAGGGTCACGAGCCGTAACGAACGATAGGTAACAGTGGACACCGGTGCTTCCGTGTCCATCATGAGTCGTAGCGTGTTAGGATCAGACGTCAGGCTGATACCTAACAACAGGAGATTAACGGCGGTGGGGGATAATGCGTTGCGGGTGATGGGTGAGACAACTGTGGATTTCCAGCTAGAAGATAGATGGTTTAAACATAGTTTTGTAGTAATACAGGATATAGGGCTGAAACATACCAACATTATCTTGGGAATTGATTTCCTCGAAAAATACTCATGTACCATAGCGTTCAGCACAAGGGGGAATAAATTGGTATGTGGGGGTCAAGCGGTAGACGTTAACAAGGTGAGGAGTAGAGAAGGAGTAGCAGTAGTGAGGGGTAACTGTGGTAACTCGGCTGGGGACCAGATATACAGTGGGCAGTCACGGTACCCAAGGATGTCACCATTCCGGGAGAAGCGTCCTTAGTGATTAAAATGGCATGTAAAGCCAAGGGAGTAGACGTTGTGCAAATTGAGCCATTGGATAATCCAGCAGGGTTGGTGATAATGGAGACTATTGAAGACATAAATGAAGGGGTAATTCGGTTGAGGGTTTTTAATCCCTCTCGGTGGCCAGTCACCTTGAGTAAGCATGCACAGGTAGCGTGGGCGCACCCTGTGGAGGAGATTATTGCAGCCATGTCAGTAAGCCAGAGTGAGGGCGATGAGGATAGAATGGATAAATTAATGGGAATACTGGATAGGATGTCCATGGAAAGGGAGGTTAAGGAAGCCTTAAGGGGCTTAGTCAGGGAGTTCCCGGATGTTTTTGCGTTGAGAGGGGAACCCCCAGGGTGCATTACTCAAGGAGCACATAGAATTGACGTAGAGGGCGCACATCCAGTATATACGAGAGCATATAGCATACCAGTGGCACACCAGAGGGAGGTGAAAGAGGAGATAAGCCAGCTAAGGGAGCATGATATCATTGAACCATCCAGTTCACCGTGGCACAGCCCTCTCGTAGTAGTCAGGAAAAAGAATGGGGAAGTGAGGTTATGCGTAGATTTCCGCAGAATAAACAAGCTGACGAAAGACGAAGCATACCCATTACCAAACATACAGGACACATTGACACACTTGAAGGGTACACAATATTTTACCACATTAGACCTACTCAGTGGGTATCACCAGATACCGCTGGAGGAAGAGTCGAGGGAAATCACAGCGTTTAGTGCGTGCAACGAGCTCTGGCAATATAAACGACTTCCTTTCGGGTTGAAGTCAGCACCTGCTGTGTTCAGTAGGTTAATGATGAGTGTATTATCGGGGTTGATAGGTCCCACAGCGTTGCTGTACCTCGATGACGTAATCGTGCTGGGAAAGTCATTAGAGGAGCACATGCATAATTTGAGGAAACTCTTGCTAAGGCTGAGGTCACACAACCTCAAAGTGAATTTCGAAAAATGCAGTTTTTTTTGGAGAATCGGTAACATTCCTGGGTCATACAGTGGGCCGGATGGGTATCAGTCCATTGCCAGATAAAACCAGGGATATTCAAGAGTTCCCAGTTCCACAGAACAAGAAAGAGTGCAAATCTTTCCTGGGGTTGGTTAGCTATTATCGGCGATTTATTAAAGATTTTTCAAAAATTGCAAGACCATTACATCAGATCAGTGGACTTGCAGAGTTCGTGTGGGGGAAGGAACAACAGCAGGCGTTCCAGGTACTGAGGGCTGCTGTCAGCTCTCGCAGTATCATGGCGCACCCAGATTTTAGCAAACCGTTTCTGGTGTATGCGGATGCTTCTGGCGCAGCGATAGGTGGTGTGGTAGCTCAGGTGGATGAGCGAGGACGGGAGCGTCCCATTGCATTTTGTTCCCGAGTACTATGTCCTGCAGAGAGGAACTATAGTACGATTGAGAGGGAAGCGCTAGCGATCACATTCATATTACAACGGAACCAGTACATCTTGCTTGGATATGAAATTTGGCTCAGAAGCGATCACAAACCCCTTAAGTATGTGTTCGAGTCCAAGGAGCCTTGTCAGCGACTGGCACGGTGGGTTACCTCGCTCTCAGAGTTTAACATTACAAACTTTGAACATGTACCAGGGAAAAGCAATGTGGTCGCTGACGCGTTGTCAAGGTGTCACAATGTAGCAGTGGTGAATGAAAGGGGGGAGGAAGATGTGTCGTGGAATGTGAGGGAGTTGATACGGAGTCAGGAAGGTCACCCCCTGTGGGGGGAGGTAAGGAAGTTTTTGAGGGGTCAGCGTGCGGAGTTGAGGAAGTCACTTCCAGCACCAGTGGATGAGTTTGTGGTTGAAGATGAGGTGTTGTATCATCTTGGTAGGGTTTCGGGTATACGGTCTGAACCAGTATACCAGGCAGTCTTGACACCGGAGTTCCAGAGGACTGCAATGTATCTGTGTCATAACATCCCAGCAGCAGGCCATGGAGGGGAGTCCAAGACGTTGCAGAGGGCACGTCAAAGGTTCTATTGGCCATCCATGGGTAAAGATATCAAGGTCTATGTAGCCTCTTGTGACAGTTGTCTGAGGTACAAGGCACATAGGTTGGGGGCGGAACCTTTGCGTAGGTGGCCGGAGGTGAGTACTCCCTTCGAGAGAGTACACATAGATCTCATTGGGCCGCTTCCACAAGCTCATTCAGGGGCGAGGTACATATTTGTAGCAGTGGATGCACTCACACGGTTCACTGTGGTGAGTGCACTCCGATCTAAGTCTGCAGAGGATGTGACCCAGGCCATGGTGGAAAGTGTGTTAACCAGGTTTGGGGCTCCTCAACAAGTTGTGTCAGACCAAGGGTCAGAGTTTATCAATCAAGTATTTCAAAGCATCGCGAGTGTGTATCAATTCAAACATACTCCAGTGCTGGCATATCGACCATCGGCGAATGGTTTGGTTGAAAGACACAATGCTGAAGCAATCAGTATTCTGCGGCATTTGGCTGCAGATGATGTGCTTGCATGGGATCAGAGTTTGTCGATGGTGGAGTCGGCGCTCAACACGGCGTTCAATAGGTCGGTGGGAGAAACCCCGCATTTTTTGTTGCATGGGTTCGATCCCCGACTTCCGTTCACGACGTTCACAAGCAAGCAACCGCCATGATATGCGTTAGACTTCAAAAGTGTTGTCTGTAGGCGAGCAACCAAAGCATTTGACTTGGTGAAACTACATTTAAGAAAGTCGACAGAGGTAGCAGAGGCATATTATAATGCGCGGAACAAGGTCCAAGCAAAGGTGATCAATGAAGGTGATAGGGTATTCGTGAAGCAGATGCACGCTCAGGCAGAAGGTAAGTTGGCACCCAAGTTTGTGGGGCCATGTCGGGTAATTAGCAAAAAGAATGCAGAAGTGAAGGTTAAGGTGCTAAACACAGGGCATGTGTTCTCCTGTCACCCAGACCGCGTCTATACACTGACCGGTCAGGCAAGTGAGGAGCCATACCCTACGGGGAGTGTGCCAGGGGAGAGCACACCAGCGGCTGAGAACATAGGTAGGGGTACGAGGAGTGGGCAATCAAGGGTAGATAACACAGAGCAGCCTTCGCAGGACCGAGGACAAGGTCCACAGGCGACGGTGACACATCGCTATCCGACCCGCTCTCGTGGGGTCATGAACACAGAAGGAGCATAGTATGTACTGTAGAGTAGTGCATGGCCATGGTAGTTTTTGTAGAGTGTGGGATAGTGTGTAGAGTGCGGTGTTGAGTGGTGCATGGGCATGGTAGTTTTGTAGAGTGTGGGGTAGTGTGTAGAGTGCGGTGTTGAGTGGTGCATGGGCATGGTAGTTTGTAGAGTGTGGGGTAGTGTGTAGAGTGCGGTGTTGAGTGGTGCATGGGCATGGTAGTTTTGTAGAGTGTGGGGTAGTGTGTAGAGTGTTGTGTAGAGTAGCATGTGTAGTGGGTGGTGTAGTGTTGTGGCGTTTGGACGCCTGGGATGGAGTGTGGTGTTGTGGAGTGCATATCGGCACAGGAGGCCAGGTGGTGGTGGCTACGGTGAGTATCGGTGTAATGAGGTCAGGTGCGTCAGGACGCAGAGCCTGGCTGTTGAGAGACGTGGTGTTATAATGAGGTCATCAGTGGTTGGGTTGACCAGAGGTGATGATGTGTCGGAGTGGGTAAGTATTATGGATAATATTATAATGTAGAATTTCAAAATTTCAGGTGTTGGTGGTTGCAGTGAGCGAGCCAAGTAGATATACTAATTTCTCATTAATTAAGTTGTTACAGGAATCTCGCTAGAAGCGAGCCAGTGGCAGTATGATGCTTTAGTGACATTAGTTGTGAAATTATTTTAATGAGGTATTTATTGTGATAATGTATGTGTATGTATATACTGCATATTACCTCATCGGCACCATTACTGAGTGTTAGGCATGAGAAGGTCCCCCGGGATCATGTCACCGAGCTTCAGGTAGAGTAGAAGGGAAGCTATGAGGCTACACTCAGTTATTCTAGAAAAAAAGGGGGGTGCAAGTGAAGCCAACGTGACGTTATAGGCGAAATTCGCCCCCTGACATCAAAGCAGGGATAAGGGCCAGCTGCAATGGTTTTGCAGCTGCGCTCAGGCTATATACGGGGAGAGAGTAAGGAGCCGAGGGGGTTATGTAATAATGGAATCGAGCCAGGGGGCTCCGAGGGAATATTTTGCAGGTACAGCGGTAGGGAAGGTGTGAATACAGGTGGACACACTCTGGGCGGATGGGCCTAGACCAGAGAGCTGTGAGGGATCTACAGCGTTCTGGGATTGGTGCCCTGGAACGAGACGTCAGCACAGACCCAAGGGAACATGACCCTGGGGTAGGAATCTCCGTTGCTCTGGAGGCCAGGATCACGTTACCTCAGAGCAACGATGGGACATTGACAACATTTACCAGGCTGGACAGCCTGGGTTTTGTCTGGGTCATGGAGGATCTATGACCTAGCAACCATGGGACACGAAGACAAGAGAAGTGATGCTGCCAATTGTGGAGGAGGCCAGTGAAACATTGTGTGATCATTGTAAGCCCTTATGTCAACAGTACAGGGCAAGATGTTAAATTATTAACTTGTTACTAAAGATGAAGAACCTTAGATATATATGTGTTGTGTATATATTAATGACTAGTGTCATTTCTGTTTAAGTGCCAGCATTCTGGTCCATGTAATTTTATGGTTATGTTTGTATGTAATTATATGTCAGCAGTTTAGGTATATGTGCATTGTTGGAGATGGGAAAAATTATTACAGACTATTTTACCTGTGCTATGATGTGAATATAATGTATATGTTGGAGAAGTGTTGAGTCATGTCGGGGAAAATTTTAATTTATTTCATTGTGTGTATGAGGAACTTATTGGATGATTTTTTAGTTGTACACATATGGTGGGTGCATCCTCCAGGTCCTTGAACTAATGGAACCAGTGCAATGATGCATATGGGGACATATGCGTGTTTAAGGAGGGGAGTGGTGTTGTAATCCACAAGTTAGTAGGAATTATTAGCTAGAGGATCATTACTACAACACTTAACAAATGTTGATTGAAAGTACATGTAAGTAGACAGACTATGGATCACATATCTAAGAAAGGTCAATGGATTAAGACCGAAGCTGTTCAGCCAAATTAATAATTCCTGGAAAGAGGAATTATTCTTCGTCAGGCTTCTAGGATCAAGGTTACCGCTCTAGGGATAAGGTTAATCGGATTATACCTTCCTCGAGAGGCTTGGTGAAATGATTGAGGCCATGGTTGGCTGGAGTCAGTCTGGTTGTGGAAGTTGAACTAGCAAGTCCTCCGAGGTCTCCGTTGCTGGCAGCAGCGAAGTGTAGCAGACAGCTATGCGAGAGCCTGTTGTGATCTTAGTGACCAAGTTAAGTCTGCAGTATGTGAGTATTGAATGAAAGACTAACCGGGTGTGGAGCGTTGTAGTAATCATTCCGTATTAGGGACTTAGGCGGAAGTTACGAGTGTGTGTGGTGATCGCGGAGGTCAAGTGGTCTATGGGTATTGGAAGTGTATTGACCTAATAGAGTATGTTAATATATTATTATTTGTCAGAGTCTATTCTTTGTAATTAAATGACAAAACCCGACGGCCTTTAAATACCTTCCATATGTTCATTCATTGTGTTCCAGTACAAACCTAGTGGTACGCCTCAAGGGTCTGGTGTGTGTAGGAGTATACGGTGGTGGGAACGGTTGCTGAGGCAAGGTGTTATGTGTTGTGTAATCGCTGTGTTTGGAATAAACCAGGGTTCAGCGTCACGACAATGTATGGTGGTGTGGTGAACCTTGTGGTCATGTATGGTGGTGTGGTGAACCATGTGGTCATGTATGCTGGTGTGGTGAACCTTGCGGTCATGTATGCTGGTGTGGTGAACCTTGTGGTCATGTATGGTGGTGTTTTGAACCTTGTGGTCATGTATGCTGGTGTGGTGAACCTTGTGGTCATGTATGCTGGTGTGGTGAACCTTGTGGTCATGTATGCTGGTGTGGTGAACCTTGTGGTCATGTATGGTAGTGTGGTGAACCTTGTGGTTATGTATGGTGGTGTGGTGAACCTTGTGGTCATGTATGGTGGTGTGGTGAACCTTGTGGTCATGTATGCTGTTGTGGTGAACCTTGTGGTCATGTATGGTGGTGTGGTGAACCTTGTGGTCATGTATGCTGGTGTGGTGAACCTTGTGGTCATGTATGCTGGTGTGGTGAACCTTGTGGTCATGTATGCTGGTGTGGTGAACCATGTGGTCATGTATGGTGTGGTGAACCATGTGGTCATGTATGCTGGTGTGGTGAACCTTGTGGTCATGTATGGTGGTGTGGTGAACCTTGTGGTCATGTATGGTGGTGTGGTGAACAATGTGGTCATGTATGGTGGTGTGGTGAACCTTGTCGTCATGTATGGTGGTGTGGTGAACCTTGTGGTCATGTATGGTGGTGTGGTGAACCTTGTGGTCATGTATGGTGTGTGGTGAACCTTGTGGTCATGTATGGTGGTGTGGTGAACCTTGTGGTCATGTATGGTGGTGTGGTAAACCATGTGGTCATGTATGCTGGTGTGGTGAACCATGTGGTCATGTATGCTGGTGTGGTGAACCATGTGGTCATGTATGCTGGTGTGGTGAACCATGTGGTCATGTATGCTGGTGTGGTGAACCTTGTGGTCATGTAAGCTGGTGTTGTCGGAAAATCCGACACCATTTAATAATATTACATACAGACAGATAATATTGCTGTGTTGTATAAACAAGTTAACCCATAGAAAATGTAACCTGTAGTGGAATTACCATCTATAGAAAACGGAATACCATTACCACATACTATTATAAATTCACCACCTATTATGGTGGGAATTATTCTTAAATACATTAGTCTTTGGACTTTACCATCATAAAAACATCTCATATAAATTAACTTAATTATCAGAATTAAAATAGAGTAAATGTGACCCTTCTTTCACTTACTGTCATCTGGACAATGTAGGCCAGTAGCATCAGTTGTGAGGGAGTGCTCAGCCATTGTTATTGTACTTAGACCAGAGTCGTGGAGCAAATTCGGCTCCTATATATTCTCTTGGACGAAGTGTTATGGAAGATCAGAGTAGTGATCTGCCATCATCAACACGCTGTCATCAATTTCAAGGGAAGTGTTCTACCGAAACCCGTTTATCTTTCATTTATGGCCCTTAATGTCAGTAGATTTAGGGTGAGCCGGTTAGATCACAAATGATCGACTCAAATAAGGTAATTAAGCCAGGTCTTTATGGTTCCTTGTACAGTGTTTTCTCTGATATAGCTGTAATATATTAGGATTCTGGCTTTACAGTTAGCGCCCTATTGACAGGTAAAGACGAGGAAGCATGCTTTGTGTACCAGTTTCTGGGTGATGGAAGCTACCTCAAACAGGATAATTTGGTGTCTACATCCTGGTTATACCTGGTGGACTAAGGCCTGCTGTACAATAAGTTAAGGAACCTCTTCAATGTGAAGTTAATACTGTAGTTTGATTGGCTGCATATATATCAATTTAATATAAACCCCCCTAATGTGTAGAGGATCGATTTGTGAGATTATGAGATTATTGCAGAAATACAGTCCACTTAACATCATACAATTTGCTATCGAAGTATATAAATTAACGTAAATATAAATTCATATAAATTAAATAAATATAAATCTCACAGGTCGGTTCCCACATTATTTGGACCTTCAGAACCGGATTATTTATTCCTTTGAACCCACATTTGGTCATCTTAGTACCGGATGAACCAGTTAACCAGTGGATTCATTAAATATACTAGTGCTGTGTGATTTATACAAAGCCAGCAGTCAAAGACGGCAGCGTTGCCTCGAGGGAGCTCAGGAGCCTCCCTCAGCCCAGTTAAGCCTTAGTCAGCGGTTTCATGCACACCCACAGATTTGGTGGCATGTTATTCTGTGAGATGACAGCGCTAATATAGAAGCCAGCCAAATCAGTGGCGGTGTCGCGAGATTGTTCACGGATTTCGTGGTGTTAAATTTCGCGAGAGATTATCCACGAATTTTGTGGACTTTATTTCGCGAGGTCACTAATAATATTTAATACTTCTAGATAATATTAGAAGTTTCATAGAGGCTAATTAAGAGGCTATTATCAATAATTGTGTATATTATTTCTCCAAAATAGAGAATTATTTAATATATATTGCACTAGTGTTCACAATATAATATTTACTAATTGCCAACCCACAACAGGGTAGGATATTACCATTGGCTAGTTGAACTATTATTGTTCATCCTAGTCCCATTATTACCATAGTCAGTTGTACTATATTGAACAACTAGCACAATTAATGAATGGTGCAGACCCTATTTTGGGTGTAATTTTTATCAACTCGAGTTGAGTTGTGTATATATAATAATTTACTTATGATCATTACACCTTTGAGTGATTAATTAGTGTCTATGCCATCCTAGGGTGATATTGAGGAGCTAACCTAAAGGTACTTCCAGTGACACTGGTTTATCACTCAAATCATTAGTGTGTATGATTGTATATATATAATTTGTATTAATTTTAAGTGCTAACCTCTAGTAGAGGTAGGATTACAGCCTAGCGAGTGCAGAAAATTTACCCTAGGCTACCATTAGTACTTGCTCACAATTTATAAGCCAGTGGTGTCCAATGAACAAGTCACCATGACTAATCCACAGAAAGCAAAGCGTGCTCTAGTAGCAAGTAAACGTCAACTGACAAGAGATCTCGACCAATAACAACAGTTGTTATAAGAGCCTGTAATTAATTATCGTCGGTTGAAAATACCACTATTACAGATTCAAACCCAATTGCATATATTGAAAGCAAATAGGAAATCTTACCAAAATCAGGTCCACGACGACATAGTGGTTGAAGATGTGGAACCATTCCTGTCTGACCTAGCACAATATGAAGAAGAAACTCAAGCCAGGTTGGAACATTTACACAGGATAATTGAATCAGAACAAATAGCAAGTACATCAAATAAAGTAGATAATGTTATGGATGATCTGGATCTTTTTGAGAATAAATGTCAAGCCAGATTAGATCCTTTAATCAAAAAGGATAAAGCTTCACCCAGTAAAGCTTCACCCAATATTATACCACCAGAAATTAATCAGTTCTCAGACAATTTATCGACAGTCTCTGTGGATTCTGAAAACCCAATACCTGAGGCTACTAAGTTAACATGCCTCCAAACTAGAGGTGAAGCTGAACCAGTAGTAGAAAATGTAAATGAAAATAGCGACAGCACTAATTTCCCAGTCCAGCCTCCTAGGAATAATGCTGGTAATGAGAAAACTGTCATACATCTAGTACTACAATTGCTGGATTTACCTCAACCTGATCAGACTGCTGACTCATTACAATCCTTCAGCATGGAGTTTGAGTCACTACTAAGAACATTCAGTCTTAACGTTGATATAACTACTAGTGAATGGATGACCAAAGTAGTCCTTCAACGAAAATTGTCCAGCGACATACTAGATGAATTATATTCACATCAACATAACACCATCCTGACAGTACAGGACATCACTGAAGGTTTACATTCCATCATAAACAAACGACGAGCAAATAAGGAAGTTAAAGCCTCTTACAAGCCTTCAGAAATAGGAAATAATAGTCAATTAAAGGGTAAAACAACTACCCCAAATAAACATCAGTCAATTACTCAAACATCAAGTTGCAGAAAATCTGACAATGCAGCAGCATCCTCCAAGCCTACTGTTACTAGTTCACCCAAACCGGTAACTTCCAAACGTGCAGTAGGCTGGGGGACATGTATGTTCTGCAAAAAGAAACATTCAACATACTGTTGTGCTAATTATCCAACCAGAGACACTCGTATTGAGCGACTCCAGGAATTTGGGAGATGTTCAAGGTGTCTCAAGTCACACAACATAGACTATTGTGATACCCAATTCAACACTTGCAACAGGTGTAGAAGAGGTAGGCACCATGCAGCACTGTGCAAATATACGAAATTAACGTATTCAAGACCCAAGGTGGAAGATAGCATTCCCACCACAGTACAGTACTGCAAGGTGCAACAAACAAAGAGTGTCCAATCGGCAAAGTCTAAAGGTAATACGACTTTGCCTACTGCCCAAATTACCATCCTGAATAAGAGGGCCAAGGTCCATACCCGTGGGTTGTTTGACCAAGGATCCCAGAGAACATATGTTACTAAAAAGTTGGCAGATGAACTACAATTAAGGCCTGTAGCCCAGATGTCATTCAATATCTCAGTGTTTGTAACAAATGCAGGACCTCAAGTCTACCAGGTGGTACAACCATCAGTACGTTTAGGCAGGTACGTCTGTCGAGTACAAGCCATTGTGGTGGACAAAATACCAGTAGACCTACAAGTTCAAGGTCTGAGAGCAACAGCCAAATTCCTGAGAAATAGAGGAATAAAATTGGCAGATAATATTAAGTCTGATCACCTCACCGACTTCGGTCTCCTTGTAGGGACAGACTATTGTCATCGATTCATCGGTAGCCCTACTAAATATCAGGGTATAACCATGTTAAACTCTGCAGGAGGTAAATTCCTCTCAGTCCCAGTATCAAGCCTGAGGAGACCTATGCCTGCAGATAAACAATACTAGTAGAAATCTAAATTTGTCAGCTGATTATATTTCTCCAATAGCATTATACTAAGGAGATTACAGCTGACTATACCAACAGAGGTTGATGTTAGTATCATCATTTAAAGGTGAAGATGAGTTCATGAGGCCTCAGTGGCAAATCAGTGAACAGTAGCCTAAACAGCTACAAGTCACTGCGACCAATGTCACTGAACCCACTGCAGTCTCAGAACCATACTTTACTTTAATGATGAGCTATTCAATCTTCTGAATCAATTAACTAAATTAAACCCCAATAAATCTGATGACTGATTTGATACATTTATTATTTAATCAAGATGTATTCCATGGGCCTCAGTGTTTCTATATCAGTGACCAGTTACCTGAACAAACTTCAAGTTATATCTAATGTCACTGATCTCACTGCAGTCCCTGAATCATACTTGACTGTAGTACTTGATCACATTCAGTCTTCTGGGTTAAATAATATGTAATTAGGCTTGAATATTAGCCTTTCAAGAGTTAACAGGGAAATGAAATCACATTAGACTTCTAACTCCTGCAACTCTAGTACAGGACATCCGTCCTGTACGAACAGACGCACAAATGTGTGATTACTAACTACTAACATGAAATTAATCTAATAATTCGAAGGAGGAGTATCGGTGTTCGTCTGTTCTAAATAGGACTTCGACCCGTGAGCAGCCCCCTGGGGAAATATGTTGGAAAATCCGACACCATTTAAAAATATTACATACAGACAGATAATATTGCTGTGTTGTATAAACAAGTTAACCCATAGAAAATGTAACCTGTAGTGGAATTACCGTCTATAGAAAACGGAATATCATTACCACATACTATTATAAATTCACCACCTATTATGGTGGGAATTATTCTTAAATACATTAGTCTTTGGACTTTACCATCATAAAAACATCTCATATAAATTAACTTAATTATCAGAATTAAAATAGAGTAAATGTGACCCTTCTTTCACTTACTGTCATCTGGACAATGTAGGCCAGTAGCATCAGTTGTGAGGGAGTGGTCAGCCATTGTTATTGTACTTAGACCAGAGTCGTGGAGCAAATTCGGCTCCTATAAATTCTCTTGGACGAAGTGTTATGGAAGATCAGAGTAGTGATCTGCCATCATCAACACGCTGTCATCAATTTCAAGGGAAGTGTTCTACCAAAACCCGTTTATCTTTCATTTATGGCCAATAATGTCAGTAGATATAGGGTGAGCCGGTTAGATCACAAATGATCGACTCAAACAAGGTAATTAAGCCAGGTCTTTATGTTTCCTTGTACAGTGTTTTCTCTGATATAGCTGTCATATATTAGGATTCTGGCTTTACAGCTAGCGCCCTTTTGACAGGTCAAGACGAGGAAGCATGCTTTGTGTACCTGTTACTGGGTGATGGAAGCTACCTCAAAGAGGATAATTTGGTGTCTACATCCTGGTTATACCTGGTGGACTAAGGCCTGCTGTACAATAAGTTAAGGAACCTCTTCAATGTGTAGTTAATACTGTAGTTTGATTGGCTGCATATATATTAATTTAATATAAACCCCCCTAATGTGTAGAGGATCGATTTGTGAGATTATGAGATTATTGCAGAAATACAGTCCACTTAACATAATACAAATTGCTATCGAAGTATATAAATTAACGTAAATATAAATTCATATAAATTAAATAAATATAAATCTCACAGGTCGGTTCCCACAGGTGTGGTGAACCTTGTGGTCATGTATGCTGGTGTGGTGAACCTTGTGGTCATGTATGGTGTGGTGAACCATGTGGTCATGTATAGTGTGGTGAACCATGTGGCCATGTATGCTGGTGTGGTGAACCTTGTTGTCATGTATGGTGGTGTGGTGAACCTTGTTGTCATGTATGGAGGTGTGGTGAACCATGTGGTCATGTATGCTGGTGTGGTGAACCATGTGGTCATGTATGCTGGTGTGGTGAACCTTGTGGTCATGTATGGTGTGGTGAACCATGTGGTCTTGTATGGTGGTGTGGTGAACCTTGTGGTCATGTATGGTGTGGTGAACCATGTGGTCATGAATAGTGTGGTGAACCATGTGGCCATGTATGCTGGTGTGGTGAACCTTGTGGTCATGTATGCTGGTGTGGTGAACCTTGTGGTCATGTATGCTGGTGTGGTGAACCTTGTGGTCATGTATGGTGGTGTGGTGAACCTTGTGGTCATGTATGGTGGTGTGGTGAACCTTGTCGGAAAATCCGACACCATTTAATAATCATATAGATAATAGCTGTATTGTATAAACAAGTTAACCCATAGAAAACGTAACTTGTAGTGGAATTACCATCTATAGAAAACGGGATATCATCACCACACACTATTATAATTCACCACCTATTATGGTGGGAATTATTCTTAAATACATTAGTCTTTGGACTTTACCATCATAAAAACATCTCATATAAATTAACTTAATTATCAATATTAAAGTAGAGTAAATGTGACCCTTCTATCACTTTCTGTTATCTGGACAATGTAAGCCAGGCAGGAGTGAGGAAGGAGGGCGGCCATTGTTGTTTATACTAGACCAGAGGCACACGGGAGCAAATACGGCTCCTGTTAATTTTACTTGGACGTAGTGTTATGGAAACCAAAGGTGTACCATCTTCAACACGCTGTCAACAAATCAAGTTAAGTGTTCTTTCCGAAACCCATTATCTATCATTAGTGGCCATTAATGTCATTGGGTAGGGTTAGCCAGTTAGAGCACGAGAAACCTGGCTTCACGAGCTGTGAAGCCAGGTTTCTAATATATGACAAGCTATATCAGAGAAAACACTGTACATGCAACAATAAAGACCTGGCTTAATTACCTTTAGTTTGAGGCTATCTCGTGCTCTAACCGGCCAACCCTACCCAATGACATTAATGGCCACTAATGATAGATAATGGGTTTCGGAAAGAACACTTA
The DNA here is from genome assembly GCF_040958095.1 of Procambarus clarkii. NCBI lineage: Eukaryota > Metazoa > Arthropoda > Malacostraca > Decapoda > Cambaridae > Procambarus > Procambarus clarkii. The sequence continues at coordinate 21,084,059 of NC_091231.1, read as the reverse complement.
ACTTGATTTGATGACAGCGTGTTGGAGATGGTACACCTTTGGTTTCCATAACACTACGTCCAAGTAAAATTAACAGGAGCCGAATTTGCTCCCGTGTGAGCCTCTGGTCTAGTATAAACAATGGCAATGTCTAACACTCCATACTATTGACGCTACTGGCCGACATTGTCCAGATATGATAGGAGCCGAATTTGCTCCACGCGTCTCGGAGGTGACAATAACAATGGCTGCCCCTCCTTCCTCCCTGACGCCTGGCTTACATTGTCCAGATTTCAGAAAGTGATAGAAGGGTCACATTTACTCTACTTTAATATTGATAATTAAGTTAATTTATATGAGATGGTTTTATGATGGTAAAGTCCAAAGACTAATGTATTTAAGAATAATTCCCAGCAGAATAGCTGGTGAATTTATAATAGTATGTGGTGATAATATCCCGTTTTCTTTAGATGGTAATTCCACTACAAGTTACGTTTTCTATGGGTAACTTGTTTATACAACACAGCTCTTATTATCTGTCTGTATGATATATTAAATGGTGTCGGATTTTCCGACATAATTCCCCAGGGGCTGCTCACGGGTCGAAGTCCTATTTAGAACAGACGAACACCGATACTCCTCCTTCAAATTATTAGATTAATTTGCTGTTAGTAGTTAGTAATCACACATTTGTGCGTCTGTTCGTACAGGACGGATGTCCCGTACTAGAGTTGCAGGGGGTTAGAAGTCTAATACGATTTCATTTCCCTGTCAACTCTTGAAAGGCTAATATTCAAGCCTAATTACATATTATTTAACCCAGAAGACTGGATGTGATCAAGTACTACAGTCAAGTATGATTCAGGGACTGCAGTGAGATCAGTGACATTAGATATAACTTGAAGTTTGTTCAGGTAACTGGTCACTGATATAGAAACACTGAGGCCCATGGAATACATCTTGATTAAATAATAAATGTATCAAATCAGTCATCAGATTTACTGGGGTTTAATTTAGTTATTTGATTCAGAAGATTGAATAGCTCATCATTAAAGTAAAGTATGGTTCTGAGACTGCAGTGGGTTCAGTGACATTGGTCACAGTGACTTGTAGCTGTTTAGGCTACTGTTCACTGATTTGCCACTGAGGCCCATGGAATACATCTTGATCTTCAAATGATGATACTAACATCAACCTCTGTTGGTATAGTCAGCTGTAATCTCCTTAGTATAATGCTACTGGAGAAATATAATCAGCTGACAAATTTAGATTTCTACTAGTATTGTTTATCTGCAGTCATAGGTCTCCTCAGGCTTGATACTGGGCCTGAGAGTAATTTACCTCCTGCAGAGTTTAACATGGTTATACCCTGATATTTAGTAGGGCTACCGATGAATCGATGACAATAGTCTGTCCCTACAAGGAGACCGAAGTCAGTGAGGTGATCAGACTTAATATTATCTGCCAATTTTATTCCTCTATTTCTCAGGAATTTGGCTGTTGCTCTCAGACCTTGAACTTGTAGGTCTACTGGTATTTTGTCCACCACAATGGCTTGTACTCGACAGACGAACCTGCCTAAACGTACTGATGGTTGTACCACCTGGTAGACTTGAGGTCCTGCATCTGTTACAAACCCTGAGATGTTGAATGACATCTGGGCTACAGGCCTTAATTGTAATTCATCTGCCAACTTTTTAGTGACATATGTTCTTTGGGATCCTTGGTCAAACAACCCACAAGTATGGACCTTGGCCCTCTTATTCAGGATGGTAATTTGGGCAGTAGGCAAAGTCGTATTACCTTTAGACTTTGCCGATTGGACACTCTTCATTTGTTGCACCTTGCAGTACTGTACTGAGGTGGGAATGCTGTCTTTCACCTTGGGGTTTGGAGACGTTGTTTTGGTGTCTCTGCACAATGCTGCATGGTGCTGACCTTTGTTACACCTATTACAGGTGTGTAATTGGGTATCACAGTCGTTGATGTTATGTTTCCTGAGGCACCTCGTGCAATGTTGCAAATCTTTGAGTCGCTCAACACGGGCGTCACTATCAGGAAAATTAGGGCAGTGGTACATTGAATGTTTCTCATTGCAGAACAAACATGTTCCATAGCTTCCAGTACCCTTTGGTGTCACGTTCTTGGGTGACACAGTAACTATAGGCTTTGAGGGTCCCACTGCATATACGCCCACACTGCTACTGTTCCACTTTGGTGTTGAATTATATTGTCTAGATTGATTTGGAGTACCTTTGGTACTCTGTGGTTTACTATTATTGGTTTCTGAAGGTTTACTTGGTGGTTTTAATTTGTCATGTGTTCGTAATTGATGAACTACTGACTTTAAACCTTCAGATATTTCATTCATGGATAAGATGCTTTTATTGTAATGAGCACTCATTTGTCTGAATATGTCCCTAGGTATTTTCTCCTGGACAATTATTTTTAAGACCCACTCAGCCCCGTTTGTATCTGCTGTCAGGCTGAGGGCATTGATCAATGATTCTACCTCCAGCTTGAAGACTTGGAGTGAATCAGCTGAAGCCTCCAGTGGGGGTAAATGCAACAGCTCATGTACTAAATGTGATGTTCTTACTTCTGGATCAGCATAATTATCATTGAGGAGTTTTACTGCCAGATCATAGCTGTCATTAGTTAATCTCAGATGGGATACTACTGTTTTAGCCTCACCTGATAATTGGCCTTGCAAATAAGAGAATTTACTACTCTTTGGTAAAGATTGTTTTGAGTCTACAAGGTCAACGAATTTGTTCCAAAATTCGTCCCAATCTTCCTCATCTTTTCCTGAGAAAATGGGTAAATTAATTGGAGGGAGTCGAGCTTCTGCTTGACTCGTATTAGATGCAACTGTTGTTGTTGTTGCTGTTGCCTTGTTCTGGGCAATTAATTTGGCATAAGGCTGTAACGTGGCCTGAGTGTGATCTTCATAATTCGCAAGATCAACCATAATGTCGTCTATTTCTGTTTCTGATAAATTGGTGTTGGCAAGTTCAGCCACATATGTTGCTATTTGACATTTGATTTGCTCAAATTTACCTGCAGCTGCTTGATAATAGCTTTCCAGGTCAGCATAATCAACTTGAGATTGTTGTGACAAATCTTCACATTTCTTGATCTGTCTTGTTCAGTGGCCTTTAAGACCTGCAAGGGTTCTTTTCATTCTCCCTGCATTATCCATACTGGCTAGTTGGTGAAGCCTTGTTGGGCTTGTACTTGGGCTGCTCATAATACTGAACAAGCACTGATGGTAGCCTAGGGTAAATTCTGCACTCGCTAGGCTGTAATCCTACCTCTACTAGAGGTTAGCACTTAAAAGTAATACACATTATATATACACAATCATACACACTAATGATTTGAGTGATAAACCAGTGTCACTGGAAGTACCTTTAGGTTAGCTCTTCTATATCACCCTAGGATGGTAGAGACACTAATTAATCACTCAAAGGTGTAATGATCATAAGTAAATTATTATATATACACAACTCAACTCGAGTTGATAAAAATTACACCCAAAATAGGGTCTGGACCATTCATTAATGGTGTTAGGTTGTCCAATATAGTACAACTGACTATGGTAATAATGGGACTAGGATGAACAGTAATAGTTCAACTAGTCAATGGTAAATATCCTACCCTGTTGTGGGTTGGCAATTAGTAAATATTATACTGTGAACACTAGTGCAATATATGTTAAATAATTCTCTATTTTGGAGAAATAATATATACAATTATTGATAATAGCCTCTTAATTAGCCTCTATGAAACTTCTAATATTATCTAGAAGTATTAAATATTATTAGTGACCTCGCGAAATAAAGTCCACAAAATTCGTGGATAATCTCTCGTGAAATTTAACACCACGAAATTCGTGAACAATCTCGCGACACAGTCACTAATTTGGCTGGCTTCAATATTAGCGCTGTCATTTCACAGAATAACACGCCACCAAATCTGTGGGTGTGCATGAAACCGCTGACTAAGGCTTATCTGAACTGAGCGGGGCTCGTGAACTCGCACGAGTCAACGCCGCCGTCATTGACTGGCTTTGTTTAAATCACACTGCACTAGTTTATTTAATGAATCCACTGGTTAACTGGTTCATCCGGTACTAAGATGACCAAATGTGGGTTCAAAGGATCAAATAATCCGTCATCCGGTTCGAAGATGACCAAATAATGTGGGAACCGACCTGTGAGATTTATATTTATTTAATTTATATGAATATATATTTACGTTAATTTATGTAATTCGATAGCAATTTGTTTGATAATGAGTGGACTGTATTTCTGCAATAATCTCATAATCTCACAAATCGATCCTCTACACATTAGGGGGGTTTATATTAAATTAATTTATATATGCAGCCAATCAAACTACAGTATTAACTACATACATTGAAAAGGTTCCTTATCTTATAGTACAGCAGGCCTTAAGTCCACCAGGTATAACTAGGATGTAGACACCAAATTATCCTCTTTGAGGTAGCTTCCTTCACCCAGTAACTGGTGCACAAAGTCTTGCTTCCTCGTCTTGACCTGTCAAAAGTGCGCTAGCTGTGAAGCCAGGTTTCTAATATATGACAAGCTATATCAGAGAAAACACTGTACATGCAACAATAAAGACCTGGCTTAATTACCTTTAGTTTAGTATCTCGTGCTCTAACCGGCCAACCCTACCCAATGACATTAATGGCCTCTAATGATAGATAATGGGTTTCGGAAAGAACACTTAACTTGATTTGATGACAGCGTGTTGGAGATGGTACACCTTTGGTTTCCATAACACTACGTCCAAGTAAAATTAACAGGAGCCGAATTTGCTCCCGTGTGAGCCTCTGGTCTAGTATAAACAATGGCAATGTCTAACACTCCATACTATTGACGCTACTGGCCGACATTGTCCAGATATGATAGGAGCCGAATTTGCTCCACGCGTCTCGGAGGTGACAATAACAATGGCTGCCCCTCCTTCCTCCCTGACGCCTGGCTTACATTGTCCAGATTTCAGAAAGTGATAGAAGGGTCACATTTACTCTACTTTAATATTGATAATTAAGTTAATTTATATGAGATGGTTTTATGATGGTAAAGTCCAAAGACTAATGTATTTAAGAATAATTCCCAGCAGAATAGCTGGTGAATTTATAATAGTATGTGGTGATAATATCCCGTTTTCTTTAGACGGTAATTCCACTACAAGTTACGTTTTCTATGGGTAACTTGTTCATACAACACAGCTCTTATTATCTGTCTGTATGATATATTAAATGGTGTCGGATTTTCCGACACCAGTTACTGGGTGATGGAAGCTACCTCAAAGAGGATAATTTGGTGTCTACACCCTAGTTATACCTGGTGGACTAACCTGCTGTACTATAAGATAAGGAACCTCTTCAATGTATGTAGTCTATTACTGTAGTTTGATTGGCTGCATATATATAAATTAATATAAATCACCCCTAATGTGTAGAGGATCGATTTGTGAGATTATGAGATTATTGCATAAATACAGTCCACTTATCATTATACAATTGCTATCGAAGTATATAAATTAATGTAAATATAAATTCTATATATATTCATATAAATTAAAAAAATATAAATCTCACAGGTCGGTTCCCACAAACCTTCTGGTCATGTATGCTGGCGTGGTGAACCTTGTGGTCATGTATGGTGGTGTGGTGAATCTTGTGGTCATGTATGGTGGTGTGGTGAACCTTGTCGTCATGTATGCTGGTGTGGTGAACCTTGTGGTCATGTATGCTGGTGTGGTGAACCATGTGGTCATGTATGCTGGTGTGGTGAACCTTGTGGTCATGTATGGTGGTGTGGTGAACCTTGTGGTCATGTATGGTGGTGTGGTGAACCTTGTCGTCATGTATGCTGGTGTGGTGAACCTTGTGGTCATGTATGCTGGTGTGGTGAACCTTGTGGTCATGTATGCTGGTGTGGTGAACCTTGCGGTCATGTATGGTGGTGTGGTGAACCTTGTGGTCATATATGCTGGTGTGGTGAACCTTGTGGTCATGTATGCTGGTGTGGTGAACCTTGTGGTCATGTATGCTGGTGAGGTGAACCATGTGGTCATGTATGGTGGTGTGGTGAACCTTGTGGTCATGTATGGTGGTGTGGTGAACCATGTGGTCATGTATGGTGGTGTGGTGAACCTTGTCGTCATGTATGGTGGCGTGGTGAACCATGTGGTCATGTATGGTGGTGTTGTGAACCTTGTGGTCATGTATGGTGTGGTGAACCATGTGGTCATGTATTGTGTGGTGAACCATGTGGCCATGTATGCTGGTGTGGTGAACCTTGTGGTCATGTATGCTGGTGTGGTGAACCTTGTGGTCATGTATGCTGGTGTGGTGAACCATGTGGTCATGTATGGTGGTGTGGTGAACCTTGTGGTCATGTATGGTGTGGTGAACCATGTGGTCATGTATAGTGTGGTGAACCATGTGGCCATGTATGCTGGTGTGGTGAACCTTGTGGTCATGTATGCTGGTGTGGTGAACCTTGTGGTCATGTAAGCTGGTGTGGTGAATCTTGTGGTCATGTATGGTGTGGTGAACCTTGTGGTCATGTATGGTGGAGTGGTGAACCTTGTGGTCATGTATGGTGTGGTGAACCTTGTGGTCATGTATGTCGGTGTGGTGAACCTTGTGGTCATGTATGCTGGTGTGGTGAACCTTGTGGTCATGTATGGTGTGGTGAACCTTGTGGTCATGTATGGTGGTGTGGTGAACCTTGTGGTCATTGTTGGATATTTCCAACACCGAATACAACATTGTTGTATTCTCATTACTTATTACTAACCATACTAACTATTGTAGTAAGTAAAATTAACAACTCGTAGAATTCTCATGTACTAATAATTCATCTGTGCATTAGGCTAGAATTCTCACGTCACCTGACGCCAGTATTGCGTCAGATTTCATTACAGTAAACACATTATATCCAATTTGTGTGAGAATTAAATACGATTCTCCATAATTAAAGCATTCTGTATGACAACTGATTGCAGATGAATTGTTCTCTAACTAAAAGCCGAATAGAGCGTTAGAATCATAGCGTCTACCTCGCGATAGAGTTAACGTCATCAATGAATGCCATTGGGAGACATTAATTCCTCTCCCTTATATATTTACTATTCTTAAATTGGTAAATAATAATATTTCGTTCCTCTAAATAATAAACCCGTCCAGTCTTTTAAGTTTCAAGCGCGAATGCGAGAAATATTAATGTTCAAGACAATAATTTGTGTTATGAACGTCGACTCGGCGTGGGTTGGAGGGACGCCATCCTCCTCTGTACGCGGACACGTGCAGAGCCGAAAGGAGGCAAAGCTGCGCTTACCGTACTCATAAAAGACGCCATTGCCCAGCAAATAGGGCAGGTGTTATCCATCCTCAGATGAAAGCCGCCACTGTGAGGCGTGAATCACCTTGCAGATAATATCTTCAACTAGTGCTGGTGTTAAATAAGGGACCCCTTGATTTGGTTCCTGACGACACGTGATCAGCCAACTTGAAGCGCATCACTATCCAGGATAGGTTCACCGGAGCCTAGGATGCGAAAATACGGCAATCTTAAAACTTATACTGTGCCCACAGCTAAGTACTCCTTTATTTGATGCATCATTTTCAGGTCTGATAATAGCAGGGTGATTGTTCGTTACGAAGCGTGATAACACCTAATAACAGGTGATAAGCATTTCATCTGTAAATCTTAACATTTTTTAATATAAATTGAGTAGTTAAATCAATTGCTACTGGTAGTTATTTATCTTGCAGCCCGAGAGAAGAATTCCTCATGCTGCCTTCTCCATGTTGAACCGTACCATTCATCAGTGTACCGAATCTGGAGATTAAGATGACTTCTATGGTTATCTAAAGGAATCTGCTTCAAGCTAAGATTTATTTCCTTTTTATCCATTCCTTTGCAATTTGATTTATTCAGAATGTTTTGATATTAATGTGTGATTTACTGTAACTCATTTTTATGCTCATATTCATATTCTTCTTTATGTGAATGATATTATATTCAACATTATTTTATAGGATTAGATTATTATTAATTGAATTAGTGAACGAACCACACTGATTCCTGGACGTACTTACCTCCAGTAATAACCCCCCAATGTAGGTGTTTGAGGCTTTGTATCTTTTAATAATACAGCCCATTAATTAATCTTATGATCATGCCTTCTGGTTATATCCATAGTTACTGGTTTCATCTAGGAATTATTTAATGATCAGAAATTCTCAGTTTCCCTCTTTACTTTAAAAGCGGGTGGTCCTTCGTAATTTAATTTACTACTTTAATTATTAATTAATCAGAATCAAGCCCAAATATCCCACATTATGGTCCTTCGAACCGGATAGGCATTAAATTTATCATTAAAATATTGACCATTAATAGCTAATCCTTGTGTGATAGAAGCTAGACTAACTATTTAATTAATTGTGTCAACTAACATTGTAACACATTAGTTAGCCTAGATCACACTAACATACTGCTACTTTTACCTCATGTATAAAGTGGCTTTAGTGGGTCATAGCCAATTACCCACAACACTTAGACCTATACCTCACACCGAGGTGAGAATCTTTAGGTCACCAGGAGCAACAGCTCATAACTTTTACAACACCACCACCCTAACACCTGCGTTAGAGTGGCCTCACCATCTAACCATTATATACTTAGGTGGCAATGACATCCACCCCACTCGTCATCCAGCCGAGGTGATCAAACACCTCAAAAACATAATTTCTTCTTTCAAGCTCATCAGTGAATCAGTAGTATTCACATTAGTGGAACCTCGCCAACCAAGTCAAGATAATCGTTGGGGAGTAACCCCAGAATACTACCTGAGGGCTGCTAAGTACATAAATTTCAGGCTGAAAAAACGAGTGAGATTGGATGGCACATATATCCAATTTACAGCCAGACCTTACAGACAGAACCTGACCAGAGACGGTGTACATTTTTCAGGGGAATCTAGGTTGCATGTGGTTGACAAGTTAATTAACACCATCAACCATCACAAAAGGCTGTGGCTAGCAAGCCAAACTTAACTGTACATAATTGTTCACCTGTGTGTGCAAGAGCACTCTTATAAAACAAAAACCCCAAAAATACAGCACAACTATATTCACTTTACTGCACCACAATAATCTTTACCCATGTTATTAGGTAGAATTTAGGCTGAAATTGTGCTGAATTTGGTACAAGCCCAGACTAAATAATTTTATAGTTCTTAGTTAGGAATTATTACGACTAGATCTAAAACTAGTCAGTGTTGTGTATATTATATTATTTGTGCTGACCCTCTATAGGGTGGGATAAATTTTGAAATAACTCTGATTGGAGTGTCTCCATAATATTTCTCTTGTAAGCATTATTTTGTGTATCTATTTTGTGTATTGCTGGATTATCTCCATTAACTCTGATGGTGATAAGGATGAGCTAACCAGACGAGAACTAGTGGTGGAGTTCGGACAGTACACAAAATATCTAGCTATTTGTTGTTAGGTAGGTAGGTACATTCAACCTCAAGTGAGGTAAAATATAAAGTAGTCACCTTAATTTAGGCTACCATTAATGTTACCTGTTCACTAATGAACAAGTATCCAAGCTTCATTAGTAATACATATGCTAACACTGTGAAGTTTGAACCTAAGCCCAACATGGCTACTCCTGAACAATTGAGGAGAACCTACATTAGCCTTAAAGGTCACTTGACCAGATTAATTAATAAGGCTGAGGGCTTAACTAAAGATAATCCCATTGACTCTTATCACTTAGAGTCAGTAGTTAGATTGGCTGATCTGAAATTTGATCAAGTCAGATCTGCAGGTCAATCTTATTTTGATCTGCTAAATACTGTAGAAATTGATCCTGATGAAACAAGTCAAATTGTAAACGACATCTCCCAATATGAAGAGGAGACTCATGATAAAATTTTCAGGCTATCTAAATTAGCCAAACAGTCTGGATCCAATGCCAGCAACACTGGGTCTCACTTCAATAATCACTTACCTGAGGTTCGTTTACCTACTCTAGACTTGCCCACCTTTTCAGGATTAGATACAGAAAACTGGGACAATTTTTGGACTTCCTTTGAAGTTCACATCCATAAGAAACAGTCTCTAGACAAAGTTTCTAAATTTTCATACCTACTCAGTCTTCTCACAGGAGAGGCTAAAAAGGTCATACATAACCTTACTCTTAATGAGAGTAATTATGAGGAAGCTATAAAACTTCTGAAGTTGAACTATTGCAACAAAGAGTTAAGTATAGCTACCCTTTATTATCAATTGCTAGATCTGAATGCACCAAACAGTAGATCAGAGTCACTTCAAAGCTTCAGACTAGAAGTAGAGTCTCTAGTAAAGGCCTTAGGTACTAAGGTTAATATACCTAGTTCTGAATGGTCTATCAAGCTATTGTTACAGAGGAAATTACCTCGAAACGTCTTGACAGAGCTCTGCTCACATTATAATACTGAGTTTCTTACTCTCGATCAGATTTTCGAGGGGTTGAGGATCACAGTTAATAGGTTAAAGACTCATGACAAAATTAAACCTGAGTCCAAACCAATTAATACTGATATTTCAGTCAAACCTAAACAGACTCCAAGTAAGTGTAATAAATATAAATCCAAACCTACTCCATCCACCAAGAAAAGAAGTGGAAATGTAGGTACCTATTCAGTATCTCCTTCAGAGATAACCAATGACTTGTCTACTAAAGAGACTAAGTCTATTAAACAGAGAAAGTGTCTGTTCTGCAATCAGGAACACACCACTTACCAATGCTCTGCTTATCCTACGTATAATGCTAGAGTTAAAAGGTTACAGGAATTGCACAAATGCACTAAATGTATAGGTTCTCATGATCCCAAGAAATGTGCAGTACCACTACGTACTTGCAACCGTTGTAACCAAGGTGTACACCTCTACGCCTTATGTAGGAAATCTCCTACACCAACTCTGACCACTGGAGAGAATTTTACTAATTCTACTGCAGTGCAATATTGTAAAGTACATCACGAAGTGAATGTACTTGCTACTGAGTCAGGCAATAGTACTACCTTGCCTACCGCTCAGCTTAAATTAATAATCCGAAGATCTAGAATTCACAGTAGAGGTCTCTTTGACCAAGGTTCCCAAAAAACCTTCATCACACAACAGTTGGTAGATGATTTAAATTTAAAACCTACCAAAAGTGTGAAGTTAAACATTTCTGGTTTCCTATCAAATAGTGGACCGCGTGACTACAAGGTAGTTAAATTACTAGTTAGATTAGGATCCTCTGCTAGCCCAATCCATGCGGTGGTAGTGGATAAGATTCCTACAGACCTGCAGGTCACAGGATTAGCTCGCACTGCGAGACACCTTAAGCGAAACCGCATGAGGCTAGCGGATCATAAAATAAATTCCGATTGCCTCACAGATATTGGAATATTAATAGGCGCGGATCATTATTACAAGTTTATCACTGGATGCACTAGGCAACATGGTATGAATTTGTTGTCGTCCGCAGGTGGCAAATTGCTCACAGGACCCGTGCTTTTCAGACAAGGTCCAGCGCCCACAAACCAACAAACCAATAATGTAATTGTGGCGTGACTAGGCTTAGAGCAGTCACCCCTACGCTTCAGGGAAATAGCCGAGGACATTGAGTCTGACCCACCAATACATCGTTTGTGGGATTTAGATACGTTAGGCATCATCCCTGAGCAACCAAGTCCTGATGATACATGGACTTACCAGCAATATCTGGATACCGTTGTCTACTCAAATAAACAATACTGGGTAAGACTTCCATGGAAGTTAAATCATCGACAACTTCCAGTGAATTATTTTATGGCAGCCTCACAATTGCAATCTCAATTAACACGACTGCAGAAGCAGCCAGACAAACTAACCATGTATCACCAACTTATCCAACAACAACTTAACAATATGTTCATTGAAGTTGTTGAACACGATGACCGAAAAACAGGTCATTATTTACCTCACCATGCTGTGGTGAAAGACTCACTGACAACACCTATTCGTATTGTCTTTAATTGCAGTGCTAAAGTAAAGCCTAACAGTGTGTCTTTAAATGAATGTCTCCAAACGGGACCTAGCCTAATACAAAGGCTACATGACGTGTTGTTACGATTTCGCACAGGCATTTTTGCCTATACTGCTGACATCAGCAAAGCCTTTCTCCGAGTAGGATTGCAGGAGGAAGATCGTGACTACACAAAATTCCTCTGGTACAAGGATCCACTGGATCCTAACAGTGAAATAATCACCTATCGGTTTGCCTCTGTATTATTTGGTGCTACGTCCTCACCGTTTCTTTTGCAAGCAACATTAGACACGCATTTGAGGAAATCAGACAGCCCTTATTAGGCAACCATTAGTGACAACTTGTATGTCGACAATTTCCAGGGGACAACTAATGATCAAGCTGATCTGGTAGAAATCTACCATGAGGCTAACCGTGAACTGTTAGGAGCCAATATGCCTCTACAGTCATGGGCCTCAAATAATAAACTGCTTAACCAGTTAATCGAGAAAGAATTTCCTGATTATCAGGTACCCAGTAAATTAAAGGTTCTAGGCGTGGAATGGAACACCAACACTGACGAGATGAATGTCAAGTCAGTGCAAACTGATAACTCAACCCTTACCATGAGAACACTGCTCTCATTTGTCAGTCAACCATTTGACCCTTTAGGCCTACTTAGTCCTATATTAATAAGGGGCAAACTCCTAATGCAGGAGTGCTGGCAACAACATATGGGATGGGATGATCCGTTATCAAGTGAGTTACAAGCCAAATGGCAAATACTCTCAATGGATTTTAATCAGTTAGGTGTTTGAAATTTCCTCGTAATGCTTCAGGACCATACTTACCCACCAATTTGCACGTTTTTTGCGATGCCTCTGGCAAAGCATATGGCGCAGCAGCCTATTTAGTTAACCGTGCTCAATCAATTTTACTCACATCAAAAGCAAGAGTTGCTCCCATCAAGAAGAGATCCTTACCTCAGATGGAGTTGACTGCATTGCTAGTGGGAGTAAGGTTGGCCCATTGCCTGGCAAAGACACTCAGTAATATCCACTTTGGTGAGATTGTAGTGTGGTCAGACAACGAGGCAGTCTTACAATGGGTAAGAAACAATAACAACAAAACTCCTTACGTCAGTAATCGCGTCAGAGAGATTCATGATTTATCCGCAGGTTATAAGTTTAGACATGTCCCTACTAAGGACAATCCTGCAGATTATTTATCAAGAGGATTGACATTAAAACAACTTGTCAAGTCTTCGCTGTGGTTCAATGGACCTTCATGGCTTGTTGGTGGTCAGTGGCCCAAACAAAAGCCACAAGTCATAGTGACCAGTATCACCACTCCTATAAGGACCCCGAGCCTCAGCGAACATTAGCCATTGATCCTCATCATTATTCCAACTTAAGCAAATTGTTACGAGTGACTGCACACGTGTTTGATTTCCTCTCTAAAGTAGGAATTCGACACAAATTTCCCAATCCTGTTCACTATTGGATTAAGCGGGCGCAGCAAGAGACTTACGGAAGCGAATTTGAGAATCTTCCGGATAAACTCACTAAGTCTCTGGGCATCTGGTACGATGTCAACACTCATAACATACTACGATGTGGAGGACGTTTGCTACATGCAAAGATTGACTTAAGACACTAAGAACCCAATCCTTTTACCTCGCCACCACATCATAACTAAACTTCTTGTCTTACATCACCATCAATATGGTACCCTACATGGTGGAGTTTTAGATACTCTCACCGACCTTAGACAAAAGTACTGGCTTCTTCAAGGTCGTCAGACTGTTAAGACCATTATTAAATCTTGTGTAATCTGTAAGAGATACGACGCTAGAGTCTGTCCTTACCCAGGACCTCCCCCACTCCCAGAAGAGCGAGTGGTTCATCTTCGTCCATTCGAAACCACTGGAGTTGATTATACAGGAGCCTTACTCCTCACTGGTAACCCAGATAATATACCAGTGAAGGCGTACATTTGTCTCTTTACCTGTGCTACAACCAGAGGCGTGCACTTAGAGGTTACCCCAGATATGAGTGCTGAAGCTTTCATTCAAGCTTTCCGCAGATTTGCTGCCCGTCGATCATGTCCTAGATTAATGATATCAGACAACGGATCTAATTTTGTGGCAGGAGAAAGTTGTTTGCGAGAAGTCTGGAACCACCCTGAAGTGCAATCAGTCTTACAAAGAAGGCAATGTCACTGGAAATTCATAGCACCAAGAGCCCCTTGTCAAGGTGGGTTCTATGAGCGAATGGTAGGCACAGTCAAAAGGTGTCTAAGGAAAACGTTACACCGACAAAAGGTCAGTTACTCAGAACTCCAAACTATTGTTGTGGAAATCGAGGCGCGAGTCAATAACCGCCCGATCACCTACCTGTCTGATGATTTCACCCAGAGAGAACCACTGAGCCCCTCTCACTTGATCCATGGAGGTCTACTGAGCCCTCTCATCCCTTTAGCCGAAGAGGACCCTGTAGACCCATCCCATGTGACCAGAGGAGACTTGGTGGAAAGCTACCAGCATCTTTCTGGAGTTATTAACAGGTGGAATGAGGTGTGGACTCGAGAGTACCTCACAGCTCTACGAGAGTACCACTATGGAGCTTCGAGTCCTTACAATAAGGTACAATTAACGCCAGGAGACCTTGTACTAGTCGACAGTGATGGACCAAGGTCCGAGTGGCCTATAGGAAAAATTGTCACCATTCACCCAGACCGACAAGGTGTCCTAAGAGTAGTTAAAGTCTTATGCAGAGGCAACACTACACTAAAAACTTTAGAGAAGCTGGTTCCCCTTGAACTGACTGAACAAGAATATCAGCCAGATCCAGTTTCCCCAGTAATTTCAGAGGACAATGAATTTGTTCCTCCAAGCAACCGTCCCACTAGAGCTGCAGCTCAACAATGTAGGCGGAATTTGCGAGCCTATTATAACTCTGAAGAAGAATAATTTCCTTCATTTCCCACTAAGAAAACTGTGATGATACTACGATGTGATATCACGTAACGAAACATTACACGTCACTATGACCCAAGATATCGCATCACCGTAGATTCTGTTAGTTTAAATTGGGAGAGTTGAATTCTATAAATATTGTGTAGGCTACATACAACATGTTTCAGTTGACATGTAAATAGCAAGACTCAAATTCTTGTAAGTCCTTGATAAATCCGGGACGTCCGTTATGTGTGTACTAACATACTAACATATTAACATACTAATGTATTAATCTTAATACCACTTCGGGATAGGTCAGTACGACACAGTACACTGCGACCCTAGAATCCGCCCCCCGGAGTTATGTTGGATATTTCCAACACCGAATACAACATTGTTGTATTCTCATTACTTATTACTAACCATACTAACTATTGTAGTAAGTAAAATTAACAACTCGTAGAATTCTCATGTACTAATAATTCATCTGTGCATTAGGCTAGAATTCTCACGTCACCTGACGCCAGTATTGAGTCAGATTTCATTACAGTAAACACATTATATCCAATTTGTGTGAGAATTAAATACGATTCTCCATAATTAAAGCATTCTGTATGACAACTGATTGCAGACGAATTGTTCTCTAACTAAAAGCCGAATAGAGCGTTAGAATCATAGCGTCTACCTTGCGATAGAGTTAACGTCATCAATGAATGCCATGGGGAGACATTAATTCCTCTCCCTTAAAATATTTACTATTCTTAAATTGGTAAATAATAATATTTCGTTCCTCTAAATAATAAACCCGTCCAGTCTTTAAAGTTTCAAGCGCGAATGCGAGAAATATTAATGTTCAAGACAATAATTTGTGTTATGAACGTCGACTCGGCGTGGGTTGGAGGGACGCCATCCTCCTCTGTACGCGGACACGTGCAGAGCCGAAAGGAGGCAAAGCTGCGCTTACCGTACTCATAAAAGACGCCATTGCCCAGCAAATAGGGCAGGTGTTATCCATCCTCAGATGAAAGCCGCCACTGTGAGGCGTGAATGACCTTGCAGATAATATCTTCAACTAGTGCTGGTGTTAAATAAGGGACCCCTTGAGTTGGTTCCTGACGACACGTGATCAGCCAACTTGAAGCGCATCACTATCCAGGATAGGTTCACCGGAGCCTGGGATGCGAAAATACGGCAATCTTGATACTTATACAGTGCCCACAGCTAAGTACTCCTTTATTTGATGCATCATTTTCAGGTCTGATAATAGCAGGGTGATTGTTCGTTACGAAGCGTGATAACACCTAATAACAGGTGATCAGCATTTCATCTGTAAATCTTAACATTTTTGAATATAAATTGAGTAGTTAAATCAATTGCTGCTGGTAGTTATTTATCTTGCAGCCCGAGAGAAGAATTCCTCATGCTGCCTTCTCCATGTTGAACCATACCATTCGTCAGTGTACCGAATCTGGAGATTAAGATGACTTCTATGGTTATCTAAAGGAATCTGCTTCAAGCTAAGATTTATTTCCTTTTTATCCATTCCTTTGCAATTTGATTTATTCAGAATGTTTTGATATTAATGTGTGATTTACTGTAACTCATTATTATGCTCATATTCATATTCTTCTTTATGTGAATGATATTATATTCAACATTATTTTATAGGATTAGATTATTATTAATTGAATTAGTGAACGAACCACAGTGACTCCTGGACGTACTTACCTCCAGTAATAACCCCCCAATGTAGGTGTTTGAGGCTTTGTTTCTTTTAATAATACAGCCCATTAATTAATCTTATGATCATGCCTTCTAGTTATATCCATAGTTACTGGTTTCATCTAGGAATTATTTAATGATCAGAAATTCTCAGTTTCCCTCTTTACTTTAAAAGCGGGTGGTCCTTCGTAATTTAATTTACTACTTTAATTATTAATTAATCAGAATCAAGCCCAAATATCCCACATTATGGTCCTTCGAACCGGATAGGCATTAAATTTATCATTAAAATATTGACCATTAATAGCTAATCCTTGTGTGATAGAAGCTAGACTAACTATTTAATTAATTGTGTCAACTAACATTGTAACACATTAGTTAGCCTAGATCACACTAACATACTGCTACTTTTACCTCATGTATAAAGTGGCTTTAGTGGGTCATAGCCAATTACCCACAACACTTAGACCTATACCTCACACCGAGGTGAGAATCTTTAGGTCACCAGGAGCAACAGCTCATAACTTTTACAACACCACCACCCTAACACCTGCGTTAGAGTGGCCTCACCATCTAACCATTATATACTTAGGTGGCAATGACATCCACCCCACTCGTCATCCAGCCGAGGTGATCAAACACCTCAAAAACATAATTTCTTCTTTCAAGCTCATCAGTGAATCAGTAGTATTCACATTAGTGGAACCTCGCCAACCAAGTCAAGATAATCGTTGGGGAGTAACCCCAGAATACTACCTGAGGGCTGCTAAGTACATAAATTTCAGGCTGAAAAAACGAGTGAGATTGGATGGCACATATATCCAATTTACAGCCAGACCTTACAGACAGAACCTGACCAGAGACGGTGTACATTTTTCAGGGGAATCTAGGTTGCATGTGGTTGACAAGTTAATTAACACCATCAACCATCACAAAAGGCTGTGGCTAGCAAGCCAAACTTAACTGTACATAATTGTTCACCTGTGTGTGCAAGAGCACTCTTATAAAACAAAAACCCCAAAAATACAGCACAACTATATTCACTTTACTGCACCACAATAATCTTTACCCATGTTATTAGGTAGAATTTAGGCTGAAATTGTGCTGAATTTGGTACAAGCCCAGACTAAATAATTTTATAGTTCTTAGTTAGGAATTATTACGACTAGATCTAAAACTAGTCAGTGTTGTGTATATTATATTATTTGTGCTGACCCTCTATAGGGTGGGATAAATTTTGAAATAACTCTGATTGGAGTGTCTCCATAATATTTCTCTTGTAAGCATTATTTTGTGTATCTATTTTGTGTATTGCTGGATTATCTCCATTAACTCTGATGGTGATAAGGATGAGCTAACCAGACGAGAACTAGTGGTGGAGTTCGGACAGTACACAAAATATCTAGCTATTTGTTGTTAGGTAGGTAGGTACATTCAACCTCAAGTGAGGTAAAATATAAAGTAGTCACCTTAATTTAGGCTACCATTAATGTTACCTGTTCACTAATGAACAAGTATCCAAGCTTCATTAGTAATACATATGCTAACACTGTGAAGTTTGAACCTAAGCCCAACATGGCTACTCCTGAACAATTGAGGAGAACCTACATTAGCCTTAAAGGTCACTTGACCAGATTAATTAATAAGGCTGAGGGCTTAACTAAAGATAATCCCATTGACTCTTATCACTTAGAGTCAGTAGTTAGATTGGCTGATCTGAAATTTGATCAAGTCAGATCTGCAGGTCAATCTTATTTTGATCTGCTAAATACTGTAGAAATTGATCCTGATGAAACAAGTCAAATTGTAAACGACATCTCCCAATATGAAGAGGAGACTCATGATAAAATTTTCAGGCTATCTAAATTAGCCAAACAGTCTGGATCCAATGCCAGCAACACTGGGTCTCACTTCAATAATCACTTACCTGAGGTTCGTTTACCTACTCTAGACTTGCCCACCTTTTCAGGATTAGATACAGAAAACTGGGACAATTTTTGGACTTCCTTTGAAGTTCACATCCATAAGAAACAGTCTCTAGACAAAGTTTCTAAATTTTCATACCTACTCAGTCTTCTCACAGGAGAGGCTAAAAAGGTCATACATAACCTTACTCTTAATGAGAGTAATTATGAGGAAGCTATAAAACTTCTGAAGTTGAACTATTGCAACAAAGAGTTAAGTATAGCTACCCTTTATTATCAATTGCT
Source organism: Procambarus clarkii (assembly GCF_040958095.1). Lineage (NCBI taxonomy): Eukaryota > Metazoa > Arthropoda > Malacostraca > Decapoda > Cambaridae > Procambarus > Procambarus clarkii. The sequence continues at coordinate 21,065,097 of NC_091231.1, read as the reverse complement.
AGATCTGAATGCACCAAACAGTAGATCAGAGTCACTTCAAAGCTTCAGACTAGAAGTAGAGTCTCTAGTAAAGGCCTTAGGTACTAAGGTTAATATACCTAGTTCTGAATGGTCTATCAAGCTATTGTTACAGAGGAAATTACCTCGAAACGTCTTGACAGAGCTCTGCTCACATTATAATACTGAGTTTCTTACTCTCGATCAGATTTTCGAGGGGTTGAGGATCACAGTTAATAGGTTAAAGACTCATGACAAAATTAAACCTGAGTCCAAACCAATTAATACTGATATTTCAGTCAAACCTAAACAGACTCCAAGTAAGTGTAATAAATATAAATCCAAACCTACTCCATCCACCAAGAAAAGAAGTGGAAATGTAGGTACCTATTCAGTATCTCCTTCAGAGATAACCAATGACTTGTCTACTAAAGAGACTAAGTCTATTAAACAGAGAAAGTGTCTGTTCTGCAATCAGGAACACACCACTTACCAATGCTCTGCTTATCCTACGTATAATGCTAGAGTTAAAAGGTTACAGGAATTGCACAAATGCACTAAATGTATAGGTTCTCATGATCCCAAGAAATGTGCAGTACCACTACGTACTTGCAACCGTTGTAACCAAGGTGTACACCACTACGCCTTATGTAGGAAATCTCCTACACCAACTCTGACCACTGGAGAGAATTTTACTAATTCTACTGCAGTGCAATATTGTAAAGTACATCACGAAGTGAATGTACTTGCTACTGAGTCAGGCAATAGTACTACCTTGCCTACCGCTCAGCTTAAATTAATAATCCGAAGATCTAGAATTCACAGTAGAGGTCTCTTTGACCAAGGTTCCCAAAAAACCTTCATCACACAACAGTTGGTAGATGATTTAAATTTAAAACCTACCAAAAGTGTGAAGTTAAACATTTCTGGTTTCCTATCAAATAGTGGACCGCGTGACTACAAGGTAGTTAAATTACTAGTTAGATTAGGATCCTCTGCTAGCCCAATCCATGCGGTGGTAGTGGATAAGATTCCTACAGACCTGCAGGTCACAGGATTAGCTCGCACTGCGAGACACCTTAAGCGAAACCGCATGAGGCTAGCGGATCATAAAATAAATTCCGATTGCCTCACAGATATTGGAATATTAATAGGCGCGGATCATTATTACAAGTTTATCACTGGATGCACTAGGCAACATGGTATGAATTTGTTGTCGTCCGCAGGTGGCAAATTGCTCACAGGACCCGTGCTTTTCAGACAAGGTCCAGCGCCCACAAACCAACAAACCAATAATGTAATTGTGGCGTGACTAGGCTTAGAGCAGTCACCCCTACGCTTCAGGGAAATAGCCGAGGACATTGAGTCTGACCCACCAATACATCGTTTGTGGGATTTAGATACGTTAGGCATCATCCCTGAGCAACCAAGTCCTGATGATACATGGACTTACCAGCAATATCTGGATACCGTTGTCTACTCAAATAAACAATACTGGGTAAGACTTCCATGGAAGTTAAATCATCGACAACTTCCAGTGAATTATTTTATGGCAGCCTCACAATTGCAATCTCAATTAACACGACTGCAGAAGCAGCCAGACAAACTAACCATGTATCACCAACTTATCCAACAACAACTTAACAATATGTTCATTGAAGTTGTTGAACACGATGACCGAAAAACAGGTCATTATTTACCTCACCATGCTGTGGTGAAAGACTCACTGACAACACCTATTCGTATTGTCTTTAATTGCAGTGCTAAAGTAAAGCCTAACAGTGTGTCTTTAAATGAATGTCTCCAAACGGGACCTAGCCTAATACAAAGGCTACATGACGTGTTGTTACGATTTCGCACAGGCATTTTTGCCTATACTGCTGACATCAGCAAAGCCTTTCTCCGAGTAGGATTGCAGGAGGAAGATCGTGACTACACAAAATTCCTCTGGTACAAGGATCCACTGGATCCTAACAGTGAAATAATCACCTATCGGTTTGCCTCTGTATTATTTGGTGCTACGTCCTCACCGTTTCTTTTGCAAGCAACATTAGACACGCATTTGAGGAAATCAGACAGCCCTTATTAGGCAACCATTAGTGACAACTTGTATGTCGACAATTTCCAGGGGACAACTAATGATCAAGCTGATCTGGTAGAAATCTACCATGAGGCTAACCGTGAACTGTTAGGAGCCAATATGCCTCTACAGTCATGGGCCTCAAATAATAAACTGCTTAACCAGTTAATCGAGAAAGAATTTCCTGATTATCAGGTACCCAGTAAATTAAAGGTTCTAGGCGTGGAATGGAACACCAACACTGACGAGATGAATGTCAAGTCAGTGCAAACTGATAACTCAACCCTTACCATGAGAACACTGCTCTCATTTGTCAGTCAACCATTTGACCCTTTAGGCCTACTTAGTCCTATATTAATAAGGGGCAAACTCCTAATGCAGGAGTGCTGGCAACAACATATGGGATGGGATGATCCGTTATCAAGTGAGTTACAAGCCAAATGGCAAATACTCTCAATGGATTTTAATCAGTTAGGTGTTTGAAATTTCCTCGTAATGCTTCAGGACCATACTTACCCACCAATTTGCACGTTTTTTGCGATGCCTCTGGCAAAGCATATGGCGCAGCAGCCTATTTAGTTAACCGTGCTCAATCAATTTTACTCACATCAAAAGCAAGAGTTGCTCCCATCAAGAAGAGATCCTTACCTCAGATGGAGTTGACTGCATTGCTAGTGGGAGTAAGGTTGGCCCATTGCCTGGCAAAGACACTCAGTAATATCCACTTTGGTGAGATTGTAGTGTGGTCAGACAACGAGGCAGTCTTACAATGGGTAAGAAACAATAACAACAAAACTCCTTACGTCAGTAATCGCGTCAGAGAGATTCATGATTTATCCGCAGGTTATAAGTTTAGACATGTCCCTACTAAGGACAATCCTGCAGATTATTTATCAAGAGGATTGACATTAAAACAACTTGTCAAGTCTTCGCTGTGGTTCAATGGACCTTCATGGCTTGTTGGTGGTCAGTGGCCCAAACAAAAGCCACAAGTCATAGTGACCAGTATCACCACTCCTATAAGGACCCCGAGCCTCAGCGAACATTAGCCATTGATCCTCATCATTATTCCAACTTAAGCAAATTGTTACGAGTGACTGCACACGTGTTTGATTTCCTCTCTAAAGTAGGAATTCGACACAAATTTCCCAATCCTGTTCACTATTGGATTAAGCGGGCGCAGCAAGAGACTTACGGAAGCGAATTTGAGAATCTTCCGGATAAACTCACTAAGTCTCTGGGCATCTGGTACGATGTCAACACTCATAACATACTACGATGTGGAGGACGTTTGCTACATGCAAAGATTGACTTAAGACACTAAGAACCCAATCCTTTTACCTCGCCACCACATCATAACTAAACTTCTTGTCTTACATCACCATCAATATGGTACCCTACATGGTGGAGTTTTAGATACTCTCACCGACCTTAGACAAAAGTACTGGCTTCTTCAAGGTCGTCAGACTGTTAAGACCATTATTAAATCTTGTGTAATCTGTAAGAGATACGACGCTAGAGTCTGTCCTTACCCAGGACCTCCCCCACTCCCAGAAGAGCGAGTGGTTCATCTTCGTCCATTCGAAACCACTGGAGTTGATTATACAGGAGCCTTACTCCTCACTGGTAACCCAGATAATATACCAGTGAAGGCGTACATTTGTCTCTTTACCTGTGCTACAACCAGAGGCGTGCACTTAGAGGTTACCCCAGATATGAGTGCTGAAGCTTTCATTCAAGCTTTCCGCAGATTTGCTGCCCGTCGATCATGTCCTAGATTAATGATATCAGACAACGGATCTAATTTTGTGGCAGGAGAAAGTTGTTTGCGAGAAGTCTGGAACCACCCTGAAGTGCAATCAGTCTTACAAAGAAGGCAATGTCACTGGAAATTCATAGCACCAAGAGCCCCTTGTCAAGGTGGGTTCTATGAGCGAATGGTAGGCACAGTCAAAAGGTGTCTAAGGAAAACGTTACACCGACAAAAGGTCAGTTACTCAGAACTCCAAACTATTGTTGTGGAAATCGAGGCGCGAGTCAATAACCGCCCGATCACCTACCTGTCTGATGATTTCACCCAGAGAGAACCACTGAGCCCCTCTCACTTGATCCATGGAGGTCTACTGAGCCCTCTCATCCCTTTAGCCGAAGAGGACCCTGTAGACCCATCCCATGTGACCAGAGGAGACTTGGTGGAAAGCTACCAGCATCTTTCTGGAGTTATTAACAGGTGGAATGAGGTGTGGACTCGAGAGTACCTCACAGCTCTACGAGAGTACCACTATGGAGCTTCGAGTCCTTACAATAAGGTACAATTAACGCCAGGAGACCTTGTACTAGTCGACAGTGATGGACCAAGGTCCGAGTGGCCTATAGGAAAAATTGTCACCATTCACCCAGACCGACAAGGTGTCCTAAGAGTAGTTAAAGTCTTAAGCAGAGGCAACACTACACTAAAAACTTTAGAGAAGCTGGTTCCCCTTGAACTGACTGAACAAGAATATCAGCCAGATCCAGTTTCCCCAGTAATTTCAGAGGACAATGAATTTGTTCCTCCAAGCAACCGTCCCACTAGAGCTGCAGCTCAACAATGTAGGCGGAATTTGCGAGCCTATTATAACTCTGAAGAAGAATAATTTCCTTCATTTCCCACTAAGAAAACTGTGATGATACTACGATGTGATATCACGTAACGAAACATTACACGTCACTATGACCCAAGATATCGCATCACCGTAGATTCTGTTAGTTTAAATTGGGAGAGTTGAATTCTATAAATATTGTGTAGGCTACATACAACATGTTTCAGTTGACATGTAAATAGCAAGACTCAAATTCTTGTAAGTCCTTGATAAATCCGGGACGTCCGTTATGTGTGTACTAACATACTAACATATTAACATACTAATGTATTAATCTTAATACCACTTCGGGATAGGTCAGTACGACACAGTACACTGCGACCCTAGAATCCGCCCCCCCGGAGTTATGTTGGATATTTCCAACACCGAATACAACATTGTTGTATTCTCATTACTTATTACTAACCATACTAACTATTGTAGTAAGTAAAATTAACAACTCGTAGAATTCTCATGTACTAATAATTCATCTGTGCATTAGGCTAGAATTCTCACGTCACCTGACGCCAGTATTGAGTCAGATTTCATTACAGTAAACACATTATATCCAATTTGTGTGAGAATTAAATACGATTCTCCATAATTAAAGCATTCTGTATGACAACTGATTGCAGACGAATTGTTCTCTAACTAAAAGCCGAATAGAGCGTTAGAATCATAGCGTCTACCTTGCGATAGAGTTAACGTCATCAATGAATGCCATGGGGAGACATTAATTCCTCTCCCTTAAAATATTTACTATTCTTAAATTGGTAAATAATAATATTTCGTTCCTCTAAATAATAAACCCGTCCAGTCTTTAAAGTTTCAAGCGCGAATGCGAGAAATATTAATGTTCAAGACAATAATTTGTGTTATGAACGTCGACTCGGCGTGGGTTGGAGGGACGCCATCCTCCTCTGTACGCGGACACGTGCAGAGCCGAAAGGAGGCAAAGCTGCGCTTACCGTACTCATAAAAGACGCCATTGCCCAGCAAATAGGGCAGGTGTTATCCATCCTCAGATGAAAGCCGCCACTGTGAGGCGTGAATGACCTTGCAGATAATATCTTCAACTAGTGCTGGTGTTAAATAAGGGACCCCTTGAGTTGGTTCCTGACGACACGTGATCAGCCAACTTGAAGCGCATCACTATCCAGGATAGGTTCACCGGAGCCTGGGATGCGAAAATACGGCAATCTTGATACTTATACAGTGCCCACAGCTAAGTACTCCTTTATTTGATGCATCATTTTCAGGTCTGATAATAGCAGGGTGATTGTTCGTTACGAAGCGTGATAACACCTAATAACAGGTGATCAGCATTTCATCTGTAAATCTTAACATTTTTGAATATAAATTGAGTAGTTAAATCAATTGCTGCTGGTAGTTATTTATCTTGCAGCCCGAGAGAAGAATTCCTCATGCTGCCTTCTCCATGTTGAACCATACCATTCGTCAGTGTACCGAATCTGGAGATTAAGATGACTTCTATGGTTATCTAAAGGAATCTGCTTCAAGCTAAGATTTATTTCCTTTTTATCCATTCCTTTGCAATTTGATTTATTCAGAATGTTTTGATATTAATGTGTGATTTACTGTAACTCATTATTATGCTCATATTCATATTCTTCTTTATGTGAATGATATTATATTCAACATTATTTTATAGGATTAGATTATTATTAATTGAATTAGTGAACGAACCACAGTGACTCCTGGACGTACTTACCTCCAGTAATAACCCCCCAATGTAGGTGTTTGAGGCTTTGTTTCTTTTAATAATACAGCCCATTAATTAATCTTATGATCATGCCTTCTAGTTATATCCATAGTTACTGGTTTCATCTAGGAATTATTTAATGATCAGAAATTCTCAGTTTCCCTCTTTACTTTAAAAGCGGGTGGTCCTTCGTAATTTAATTTACTACTTTAATTATTAATTAATCAGAATCAAGCCCAAATATCCCACAGTCATGTATGGTGGTGTGGTGAACCTTGTGGTCATGTATGGTGGTGTGGTGAACCATGTGGTCATGTACGCTGGTATGGTGAACCTTGTGGTCATGTATGGTGTGGTGAACCTTCTGGTCATGTATGATGGTGTGGTGAACCTTGTGGTCATGTATGCTGGTGTGGTGAACCTTGTGGTCATGTATGCTGGTGTGGTGAATCTTGTGGTCATGTATGCTGGTGAGGTGAACCATGTGGTCATGTATAGTGTGGTGAATCTTGTAGTCATGTATGCTGGTGTGGTGAACCATGTGGTCATGTATGGTGGTGTGGTGAACCTTTTTGTCATGTATGCTGGTGTGGTGAACCTTGTGGTCATGTATGGTGGTGTGGTGAACCTTGTGGTCATGTATGGTGGTGTGGTGAACCATGTGGTCATGTATGCTGGTGTGGTGAACCTTGTGGTCATGTATGCTGGTGTGGTGAACCTTGTGGTCATGTATGCTGGTGTGGTGAACCTTGTGGTCATGTATGGTGGTGTGGTGAACCTTGTGGTCATGTATGGTGGTGTGGTGAACCTTGTGGTCATGTATGGTGGTGTAGTGAACCTTGTGGTCATGTATGGTGTGGTGAACCTTGTGGTCACGTATGCTGGTGTGGTGAACCTTGTGGTCATGTATGCTGGTGTGGTGAACCTTGTGGTCATGTATGCTGGTGTGGTGAATCTTGTGGTCATGTATGCTGGTGTGGTGAACCATGTGGTCATGTATAGTGTGGTGAACCTTGTAGTCATGTTTGCTGGTGTGGTGAACCTTGTGGTCATGTATGCTGGTGTGGTGAACCATGTGGTCATGTATAGTGTGGTGAACCTTGTAGTCATGTATGCTGGTGTGGTGAACCTTGTGGCCATGTATGGTGGTGTGGTGAACCATGTGGTCATGTATGCTGGTGTGGTGAACCTTGTGGTCATGTATGCTGGTGTGGTGAACCTTGTGGTCATGTATACTGGTGTGGTGAACCTTGTGGTCATGTATGGTGGTGTGGTGAACCTTGTGGTCATGTATGGTGGTGTGGTGAACCTTGTGGTCATGTATGGTGGTGTGGTGAACCTTGTGGTCATGTATGCTGGCGTGGTGAACCTTGTGGTCATGTATGCTGGTGTGGTGAACCTTGTGGTCGTGTATGGTGGTGTGGTGAACCTTGTGGTCATGTATGCTGGTGTGGTGAACCATGTGGTCATGTATGCTGGTGTGGTGAACCTTGTGGTCATGTATGGTGTGGTGAACCATGTGGTCATGTATGGTGGTGTTGTGAACCTTGTGGTCATGTATGGTGTGGTGAACCATGTGGTCATGTATAGTGCGGTGAACCATGTGGCCATGTATGCTGGTGTGGTGAACCTTGTGGTCATGTATGCTGGTGTGGTGAACCTTGTGGTCATGTATGCTGGTGTGGTGAACCTTGTGGTCATGTATGGTGGTGTGGTGAACCTTATGGTCATGTATGGAGGTGTGGTGAACCATGTGGTCATGTATGCTGGTGTGGTGAACCATGTGGTCATGTATGCTGGTGTGGTGAACCTTGTGGTCATGTATTGTGTGGTGAACCATGTGGTCATGTATGGTGGTGTGGTGAACCATGTGGTCATGTATGCTGGTGTGGTGAACCTTGTGGTCATGTATAGTGTGGTGAACCTTGTGGTCATGTATGGTGTGGTGAACCATGTGGTCGCGTATATTGTGGTGAACCATGTGGCCATGTATGCTGGTGTGGTGAACCTTGTGGTCATGTATGCTGGTGTGGTGAACCTTGTGGTCATGTATGCTGGTGTGGTGAACCATGTGGTCATGTATAGTGTGGTGAACCTTGTGGTCATGTATGCTGGCGTAATGAACCTTGTGGTCTTGTTTGCTGGTGTGGTGAACCTTGTGGTCATGTATGGTGGTGTGGTGAACCATGTGGTCATGTATGCTGGTGTGGTGAACCATGTGGCCATGTATGCTGGTGTGGTGAACCTTGTGGTCATGTATGCTGGTGTGGTGAACCATGTGGTCTTGTATGGTGGTGTGGTGAACCTTGTGGTCATGTATGGTGTGGTGAACCATGTGGTCATGTATAGTGTGGTGAACCATGTGGCCATGTATGTTGGTGTGGTGAACCTTGTGGTCATGTATGGTGGTGTGGTGAACCTTGTGGTCATGTATGCTGGTGTGGTGAACCTTGTGGTCATGTATGGTGGTGTGGTGAACCTTTTGGTCATGTATGGTGGTGTGGTGAACCTTCTGGTCATGTATGCTGGCGTGGTGAACCTTGTGGTCATGTATGGTGGTGTGGTGAACCTTGTGGTCATGTATGGTGGTGTGGTGAACCTTGTCGTCATGTATGCTGGTGTGGTGAACCTTGTGGTCATGTATGCTGGTGTGGTGAACCATGTGGTCATGTATGCTGGTGTGGTGAACCTTGTGGTCATGTATGGTGGTGTGGTGAACCTTGTGGTCATGTATGGTGGTGTGGTGAACCTTGTCGTCATGTATGCTGGTGTGGTGAACCTTGTGGTCATGTATGCTGGTGTGGTGAACCTTGTGGTCATGTATGCTGGTGTGGTGAACCTTGCGGTCATGTATGGTGGTGTGGTGAACCTTGTGGTCATATATGCTGGTGTAGTGAACCTTGTGGTCATGTATGCTGGTGTGGTGAACCTTGTGGCCATGTATGCTGGTGTGGTGAACCATGTGGTCATGTATGGTGGTGTGGTGAACCTTGTGGTCATGTATGGTGGTGTGGTGAACCATGTGGTCATGTATGGTGGTGTGGTGAACCTTGTCGTCATGTATGCTGGTGTGGTGAACCTTGTGGTCATGTATGGTGGTGTAGTGAACCTTGTGGTCATGTATGGTGGTGTGGTGAACCTTGTGGTCATGTATGCTGGTGTGGAGAACCTTGTGGTCATGTATGGTGGCGTGGTGAACCATGTGGTCATGTATGGTGGTGTTGTGAACCTTGTGGTCATGTATGGTGTGGTGAACCATGTGGCCATGTATGCTGGTGTGGTGAACCTTGTGGTCATGTATGCTGGTGTGGTGAACCTTGTGGTCATGTATGCTGGTGTGGTGAACCATGTGGTCATGTATGGTGGTGTGGTGAACCTTGTGGTCATGTATGGTGTGGTGAACTATGTGGTCACGAATAGTGTGGTGAACCATGTGGCCATGTATGCTGGTGTGGTGAACCTTGTGGTCATGTATGCTGGTGTGGTGAACCTTGTGGTCATGTATGCTGGTGTGGTGAACCTTGTGGTCATGTATGCTGGTGTGGTGAACCTTGTGGTCATGTATGGTGTGGTGAACCTTGTGGTCATGTATGGTGGTGTGGTGAACCTTGTGGTCATGTATGGTGGTGTGGTGAACCATGTGGCCATGTATGTTAGTGTGGTGAACCTTGTGGTCATGTATGCTGGTGTGGTGAACCTTCTAGTCATGTATGGTGTGGTGAATCTTGTGGTCATGTATGGTGGTGTGGTGAACCTTGTGGTCATGTATGGTGGTGTGGTGAACCTTGTGGTCATGTATGCTGGTGTGGTGAACCTTGTGGTCATGTATGCTGGTGTGGTGAACCTTGTGGTCATGTATGGTGGTGTGGTGAACCTTGTGGTCATGTATGGTGGTGTGGTGAACCTTGTGGTCATGTATGGTGGTGTGGTGAACCTTGTGGTCATGCATGCTGGTGTGGTGAACCATGTGGTCATGTATGCTGGTGTGGTGAACCTTGTGGTCATGTATGGTGTGGTGAACCATGTGGTCATGTATGGTGGTGTTGTGAACCTTGTGGTCATGTATGGTGTGGTGAACCATGTGGTCATGTATAGTGCGGTGAACCATGTGGCCATGTATGCTGGTGTGGTGAACCTTGTGGTCATGTATGCTGGTGTGGTGAACCTTGTGGCCATGTATGTTGGTGTGGTGAACCTTGTGGTCATGTATGGTGGTGTGGTGAACCATGTGGTCATGTATGCTGGTGTGGTGAACCTTGTGGTCATGTATTGTGTGGTGAACCATGTGGTCATGTATGATGGTGTGGTGAACCTTGTGGTCATGTATTGTGTGGTGAACCATGTGGTCATGTATGGTGGTGTGGTGAACCTTGTTGTCATGTATGGTGGTGTTGTGAACCTTGTGGTCATGTATGGTGGTGTTTTGAACCTTGTGGTCATGTATGGTGTGGTGAACCATGTGGTCATGTATAAAGTGTGGTGAACCTTGTGGTCATGTATAGTGTGGTGAACCTTGTGGTCATGTATGGTGTGGTGAACCATGTGGTCACGTATATTGTGGTGAACCAAGTGGCCATGTATGCTGGTGTGGTGAACCTTGTGGTCATGTATGCTGGTGTGGTGAACCTTGTGGTCATGTATGCTGGTGTGGTGAACCATGTGGTCATGTATAGTATGTTGAACCTTGTAGTCATGTATAGTGTGGTGAACCTTGTAGTCATGTATGCTGGTGTGGTGAACCTGGTGGTCATGTATGGTTGTGTGGTGAACCTTGTGGTTATGTATGCTGGTGTGGTGAACCTTGTGGTCATGTATGCTGGTGTGGTGAACCTTGTGGTCATGTATGCTGGTGTGGTGAACCTTGTGGTCATGTATGGTGGCGTGGTGAACCTTGTGGTCATGTATGGTGGTGTAGTGAACCTTGTGGTCATGTATGGTGTTTTGAACCTTGTGGTCATGTATGGTGTGGTGAACCATGTGGTCATGTATGCTGGTGTGTTGAACCTTGTGGTCATGTATAGTGTGGTGAACCTTGTGGTCATGTATGGTGTGGTGAACCATGTGGTCATGTATGGTGGTGTGGTGAACCTTGTGGTCTTGTTTGCTGGTGTGGTGAACCTTGTGGTCATGTATGGTGTGGTGAACCAAGTGGTCATGTATGATGGTGTGGTGAACCTTGTGGTCATGTATGCTGGTGTGGTGAGCCTTGTGGTCATGTATGCTGGTGTGGTGAACCTTGTGGTCATGTATGCTGGTGTGGTGAACCTTGTGGTCATGTATGCTGGTGTGGTGAACCTTGTGGTCATGTATGCTGGTGTGGTGAACCTTGTGGTCATGTATGCTGGTGTGGTGAACCTTGTGGTCATGTATGGTGGTGTGGTGAACCTTGTGGTCATGTACGCTGGTGTGGTGAACCATGTGGTCATGTATGGTGGTGTGGTGAACCTTGTGGTCATGTATAGTGTGGTGAACCTTGTGGTCATGTATGGTGTGGTGAACCATGTGGTCGCGTATATTGTGGTGAACCATGTGGCCATGTATGCTGGTGTGGTGAACCTTGTGGTCATGTATGCTGGTGTGGTGAACCTTGTGGTCATGTATGCTGGTGTGGTGAACCATGTGGTCATGTATAGTGTGGTGAACCTTGTGGTCATGTATGCTGGCGTAATGAACCTTGTGGTCTTGTTTGCTGGTGTGGTGAATCTTGTGGTCATGTATGGTGGTGTGGTGAACCATGTGGTCATGTATGCTGGTGTGGTGAACCATGTGGCCATGTATGCTGGTGTGGTGAACCTTGTGGTCATGTATGCTGGTGTGGTGAACCATGTGGTCTTGTATGGTGGTGTGGTGAACCTTGTGGTCATGTATGGTGTGGTGAACCATGTGGTCATGTATAGTGTGGTGAACCATGTGGCCATGTATGTTGGTGTGGTGAACCTTGTGGTCATGTATGGTGGTGTGGTGAACCTTGTGGTCATGTATGCTGGTGTGGTGAACCTTGTGGTCATGTATGGTGGTGTGGTGAACCTTTTGGTCATGTATGGTGGTGTGGTGAACCTTCTGGTCATGTATGCTGGCGTGGTGAACCTTGTGGTCATGTATGGTGGTGTGGTGAACCTTGTGGTCATGTATGGTGGTGTGGTGAACCTTGTCGTCATGTATGCTGGTGTGGTGAACCTTGTGGTCATGTATGCTGGTGTGGTGAACCATGTGGTCATGTATGCTGGTGTGGTGAACCTTGTGGTCATGTATGGTGGTGTGGTGAACCTTGTGGTCATGTATGGTGGTGTGGTGAACCTTGTCGTCATGTATGCTGGTGTCGTGAACCTTGTGGTCATGTATGCTGGTGTGGTGAACCTTGTGGTCATGTATGCTGGTGTGGTGAACCTTGCGGTCATGTATGGTGGTGTGGTGAACCTTGTGGTCATATATGCTGGTGTAGTGAACCTTGTGGTCATGTATGCTGGTGTGGTGAACCTTGTGGCCATGTATGCTGGTGTGGTGAACCATGTGGTCATGTATGGTGGTGTGGTGAACCTTGTGGTCATGTATGGTGGTGTGGTGAACCATGTGGTCATGTATGGTGGTGTGGTGAACCTTGTCGTCATGTATGCTGGTGTGGTGAACCTTGTGGTCATGTATGGTGGTGTAGTGAACCTTGTGGTCATGTATGGTGGTGTGGTGAACCTTGTGGTCATGTATGCTGGTGTGGAGAACCTTGTGGTCATGTATGGTGGCGTGGTGAACCATGTGGTCATGTATGGTGGTGTTGTGAACCTTGTGGTCATGTATGGTGTGGTGAACCATGTGGCCATGTATGCTGGTGTGGTGAACCTTGTGGTCATGTATGCTGGTGTGGTGAACCTTGTGGTCATGTATGCTGGTGTGGTGAACCATGTGGTCATGTATGGTGGTGTGGTGAACCTTGTGGTCATGTATGGTGTGGTGAACTATGTGGTCACGAATAGTGTGGTGAACCATGTGGCCATGTATGCTGGTGTGGTGAACCTTGTGGTCATGTATGCTGGTGTGGTGAACCTTGTGGTCATGTATGCTGGTGTGGTGAACCTTGTGGTCATGTATGCTGGTGTGGTGAACCTTGTGGTCATGTATGGTGTGGTGAACCTTGTGGTCATGTATGGTGGTGTGGTGAACCTTGTGGTCATGTATGGTGGTGTGGTGAACCATGTGGCCATGTATGTTAGTGTGGTGAACCTTGTGGTCATGTATGCTGGTGTGGTGAACCTTCTAGTCATGTATGGTGTGGTGAATCTTGTGGTCATGTATGGTGGTGTGGTGAACCTTGTGGTCATGTATGGTGGTGTGGTGAACCTTGTGGTCATGTATGCTGGTGTGGTGAACCTTGTGGTCATGTATGCTGGTGTGGTGAACCTTGTGGTCATGTATGGTGGTGTGGTGAACCTTGTGGCCATGTATGGTGGTGTGGTGAACCTTGTGGTCATGTATGGTGGTGTGGTGAACCTTGTGGTCATGCATGCTGGTGTGGTGAACCATGTGGTCATGTATGCTGGTGTGGTGAACCTTGTGGTCATGTATGGTGTGGTGAACCATGTGGTCATGTATGGTGGTGTTGTGAACCTTGTGGTCATGTATGGTGTGGTGAACCATGTGGTCATGTATAGTGCGGTGAACCATGTGGCCATGTATGCTGGTGTGGTGAACCTTGTGGTCATGTATGCTGGTGTGGTGAACCTTGTGGTCATGTATGTTGGTGTGGTGAACCTTGTGGTCATGTATGGTGGTGTGGTGAACCATGTGGTCATGTATGCTGGTGTGGTGAACCTTGTGGTCATGTATTGTGTGGTGAACCATGTGGTCATGTATGATGGTGTGGTGAACCTTGTGGTCATGTATTGTGTGGTGAACCATGTGGTCATGTATGGTGGTGTGGTGAACCTTGTTGTCATGTATGGTGGTGTAGTGAACCTTGTGGTCATGTATGGTGGTGTTTTGAACCTTGTGGTCATGTATGGTGTGGTGAACCATGTGGTCATGTATAAAGTGTGGTGAACCTTGTGGTCATGTATAGTGTGGTGAACCTTGTGGTCATGTATGGTGTGGTGAACCATGTGGTCACGTATATTGTGGTGAACCAAGTGGCCATGTATGCTGGTGTGGTGAACCTTGTGGTCATGTATGCTGGTGTGGTGAACCTTGTGGTCATGTATGCTGGTGTGGTGAACCATGTGGTCATGTATAGTGTGTTGAACCTTGTAGTCATGTATAGTGTGGTGAACCTTGTAGTCATGTATGCTGGTGTGGTGAACCTGGTGGTCATGTATGGTTGTGTGGTGAACCTTGTGGTTATGTATGCTGGTGTGGTGAACCTTGTGGTCATGTATGCTGGTGTGGTGAACCTTGTGGTCATGTATGCTGGTGTGGTGAACCTTGTGGTCATGTATGGTGGCGTGGTGAACCTTGTGGTCATGTATGGTGGTGTAGTGAACCTTGTGGTCATGTATGGTGTTTTGAACCTTGTGGTCATGTATGGTGTGGTGAACCATGTGGTCATGTATGCTGGTGTGTTGAACCTTGTGGTCATGTATAGTGTGGTGAACCTTGTGGTCATGTATGGTGTGGTGAACCATGTGGTCATGTATGGTGGTGTGGTGAACCTTGTGGTCTTGTTTGCTGGTGTGGTGAACCTTGTGGTCATGTATGGTGTGGTGAACCAAGTGGTCATGTATGATGGTGTGGTGAACCTTGTGGTCATGTATGCTGGTGTGGTGAGCCTTGTGGTCATGTATGCTGGTGTGGTGAACCTTGTGGTCATGTATGCTGGTGTGGTGAACCTTGTGGTCATGTATGCTGGTGTGGTGAACCTTGTGGTCATGTATGCTGGTGTGGTGAACCTTGTGGTCATGTATGCTGGTGTGGTGAACCTTGTGGTCATGTATGGTGGTGTGGTGAACCTTGTGGTCATGTACGCTGGTGTGGTGAACCATGTGGTCATGTATGGTGGTGTGGTGAACCTTGTGGTCATGTATGGTAGTGTGGTGAACCTTGTGGTCATGTATGGTGGCGTGGTGAACCTTGTGGTCATGTATGGTGGTGTGATGAACCTTGTGGTCATGTATGGTGGTGTGGTGAACCTTGTGGTCTTGTTTGCTTGTATGGTGAACCATGTGGTCATGTATGGTGGTGTGGTGAACCTTGTGGTCATGTATGGTGGTGTGGTGAACCTTGTGGTCTTGTTTGCTTGTGTGGTGAACCATGTGGTCATCTATGCTGGTGTGGTGAACCTTGTGGTCATGTATGGTGTGGTGAACCAAGTGGTCATGTATGATGGTGTGGTGAACCTTGTGGCCATGTATGCTGGTGTAGTGAACCTTGTGGTCATGTATGCTGGAGTGGCGAACCATGTGGCCATGTATGCTGGTGTGGTGAACCGTGTGGTCATGTATGCTGGTGTGGTGAACCTTGTGGTCATGTATGCTGGTGTGGTGAACCATGTGGTCATGTATGCTGGTGTGGTGAATCTTGTGGTCATGTATGGTGGTGTGGTGAACCTTGTGGTCATGTATGCTGGTGTGGTGAACCTTGTGGTCATTTATGGGTGTGTGGTGAACCTTGTGGTCATGTATGGTGGCGTGGTGAACCTTGTGGTCATGTATGGTGGTGTGGTGAACCTTGTGGTCATATATGCTGGTGTGGTGAACCTTGTGGTCATGTATGGTGGTGTGGTGAACCTTGTGGTCATGTATGGTGGTGTGGTGAACCTTGTGGTCATGTATGGTGGTATGGTGAACCTTGTGGTCATATATGGCGGTGTGGTGAACCTTGTGGTCGTGAACGTTTGCGTAGTGGCTGTAGTTCTTACAACGCCAAGGTAGAGGTAGACATGTGGTTGATAATTGTTTGAAGTGTGGATCTTCAACATCACTCACAGAGAACACCATTAGTGTGTACAATATTTAACACACTTGACACTACTGTGGAGACTATGTATCTGTGGCCGACGTCTTCAGATGAGTGTAGAGACACGTTAGTCCCATGAGACTTACTCATTACTTAATACAGACATTATTTGTAAACTTCCGCAAGTAAATTCTAAACAGCATCACCCTCAGCTGCCCAGCAAGAAGCAGCATAAGAGCTCACAGCATAACCTCTCCTGTATAACCCGAGCTTGAAGAAATATTCCCACACTCAGTGATTCCATCTTTTTCAAAAGAAAACGATCCTAACATTCGAGGGGAGACTTAAACTTTGAGGACTTCGGTGCCTGTCACCATCAACTATACATGTTTTTCCTCAATAAAAAAAAAGTTGTTTTTAGAAGGGTGAACGATTGGCCCAAGAGATAAATATTTTAGACGCTAGCAGATCTCCTCCCTCCCCCCCCCTTCTTGATATGGTATTGATTGTTTACATTATATTATTCCTTGATTAATGAAATACTATTAATCTTTTATTGAACTTTAAAACAAATACTTTTATAAAATAACAAAAATTAAGACTACCACAAACCTCTTTTTGGTAGACGATGATAACCTGAGGATGTCTGAAGTGCCACCAGCTCTAAACTCCCTCTTTAACCGAGCGCTTTTTGCTGCTTACTTTAACAAAAGCTTAACGCTCGCTGGTTGACCAAAAGCTGTAGGCTGGAGTGTTGTTGAGGAAAGTTTGTCTTTAATCACGTATCACATCACACCAGGACACACTGTGAATGTGGCCAAGTGTCACACACAGGTCAAGGCCTTGTGGCCACTCAATGGTCAGTACCTCCGGGACACCATGAACACTGTTCACAACAGATAATATCAATACATCCTGGTAAAACCAAAAGCTAGACACTTCACACACACGAGAACTGTTAACAGTACACTACTGACAACTACACTGGCGTCAACGGTGACACGAGAACTGTTAACAGTACACTACTGACAACTACACTGGCGTCAACGGTAACACCAGATAAGAGCACACAAGCCACCACTACGCTTATCTATATCAAGGCGGACGGAACGTTGAGCGACAAAAAGCGACACCAGTGACAAAAATATGGGTTGCTTTCTTGATTATCTTCCACACTAATGAGACAACTCTCTGGTATCTGCTATGTTACTGGTGATATTTATCACACACTACCGTTCTGTGTGTACTGTGTGCTCCCTCTATGTTACTGGTGATATCTATCACACTCTACTGGGCCAGCTGTGTCTACTCTGTGCTTTCTCTATGTTACTGGTGATATCTATCACTCACTACTGGGCTAGCTGTGTGTACTCTGTGCTCCCTCTATGTTACTGGTGATTTCTATCACACTCTACTAGGCCAGCTGTGGTGATATCTATCACACTCTACTGGGCCAGCTGTGTGTACTCTGTGCTTTCTCTATGTTACTGGTGATATCTATCTCTCACTACTGGGCCAGCTGTGTGTACTATGTGCTCCCTCTATGTTACTGGTGATATCTATCACACTCTACTAGGCCAGCTGTGGTGATATCTATCACACTCTACTGGGCCAGCTGTGTGTACTCTGTGCTTTCTCTATGTTTGGTGATATCTATCACACACTACTGGGCCAGCTGTGTGTACTCTGTGCTCCCTTTATGTTACTGGTGATATCTATCACACACTACTGGGCCAGCTGTGTGCACTCTGTGCTCCCTCTGTGTTACTGCAACCCGCTCTGGCTATAACGTAGTACCTATGTGGCCAAAGGCTTATATGCTAATGTTCATAGTTTATCTGTGGTAGATTTCCAGCTATTTCCTATCACCAGGCACCAACCCTTCCTCAAGTACCATAGTCGCATAGTACCCGTCACATTACTGTAAAGAGCATAAGGGTCCGTTTGCTCAAATTTTAATGGATGCTTGTATTTTTCCAGTAAAACTTCTGATGTGAAATTTACGTACTATTTTCCATGTTATTCGAGTATCATGGATAAGCAACATCCAATTGAAGGCTCGTAGTTTTGCTTTGAGAAATCTTGGTAGAATTAAATAAATTATAATAAGCATTAAAAATTATTACGTATTATTATGGGGCTCTAAATGAATTTAATATACAATTGTGTGTGCTTTGAAATCTAAAGGGAGTGAATTGCAGGAACGTCAACAGAAAATGATAATAATAATAATAATAATAATATTTTATTTAAGAAAAGTACATACATGCAGAGTTACAAACATTCAGATTGATTTATAGATAGAGCCACTAGTACACATAGCGTTTCGGACAAAACAACCCGAAGTTAAGTTGAAATGGGGGTACACTACTGAAAACAGGATAGATCTATGGTCCACAACAAATCTCACGATGAGTTTACTACCACCTAAAAGGATAGGTATGGGGTCCACTATCACCTGATGGATGGGTATGGGGTCCACTACCACCTGAAGGTTGGGTATAGGATGGTCCATTACAGCCTCATGATTGGCATGGGGTGAATTACTGCCCACAGCATGCGCATGGGGTTCACTACCGCCAACAGGCGGTAGTGAACCGCCTTCCATCCACTGGATGGAAGGCGGTTCACTTCCATCCACTGGATGGTTGAGGTCAACTACCCCAAAGCATGGGTATGGGTTCCACTACCGCCCAGAGGATGAATATGTGGGCCACTACCCACCCACATGATGGGTATGTGGCCCAGTACCGCCCACAGGATGAGTATGGGGTCCTCTAAGGCCCTCAAGAGGAGTATGGGTTACACTACTGCCCACATGATAGGTATGGGGGGAACACTACCGCCCGGAAGATGGGTGAATAGTTCACTTCTGCCCACAGAATGGGTATGGGTCCTCTACCGCCCCGGGATGGGACCCCCAGGTGTCCACTACCACCTGAAGATGGTTATGGAATCCACTACTGCCTACGGGATCAAGTACTGCCCAGAGGATTGTTAAAGGGTGCGGTACTGCCCCATACCCATCCGGTAGTGCATATGGGATCTGGTACTCAAGGTGGGACCAAAGAGCCAAAGCTCAACACCTGCAAGGACAATTAGGAGAGTACAGGATGGGTATGGCGTCCTCTACCCTCCACAGAATGGGTACTGGGTCAACTACTGCACACAGGATGGGGAATGGGGTCAACTACAGCTCACGGGTTAGGGTATGGGGGTCAACTACAGCTCAAGGAATAAGATAAGGGGCCAAATATAGCTCACGGGCTGGGGTATAGGGTCAAATATAACTCATGGGTTGGGGTATGGGGTCACCAACAGTAACAGGTTGGGGTATGGGGTCAAATATAGCTCATGGGTTGGGGTATGGGGTGTTACGGACCGGAGTCCAGCGTCGTAGCACGGAGCAGTGACGACAACGCCATCTGTGAGTCAGCTCCCGAAACACCCTCCAAATGGACGAAGCCATCTAGTGAGGACGGAATATACCGGCCACAGGTGCTGGATTCCCGTCTTAATCAGCTCATAACATAGCCGCTGCTGACCTCTGGTGAGGTGGCGCTTAGACAGCAACGCTATTTATGGAGTGGATAGGTGGGCGTTTGTGTCTAAGCCTGTAAGTGAGGTGCCCTAGAGTGTCCCCAGTACTAATGACGTGTCTGATTACAGAGTCGACTTGGGACTGCTGTATTGGACGATGTGGCAGTCTACACAAGGCAGCCAAAGTCTCTCCACGTGTTTGCTGCAGAAGCTGTGAGTCACCCCTGGACGAACACTATTGAGAGTGTTAGCCTGCCTGTGACGCGGCAGTACCAGGAATCGTCTTATCCGGGGCTGGCTGCTGGAAGAGACTAGCCACTGTGGTGCTGAGAGAGGAGAGTGATCAGCAGAATCACACGAGGTTCCTGCCTAGGGCACGCAACCCTAGTATCGGTCGTGGAGTGGCCTACACAGCGGAGCTGATCAGAACCTGCCAGCTACAGGCTGGATTTGTGGTTGAAGGCCTCCACGACGGAGCACCCAGTGGGACTGCGATTTGGCTGGCCTGTGGCCACGGTAGATTCGCAGAGAGAATCAGAGGATTCATCGTGGGCCACAAAGAAGAGAACCAGGGCTACTCATCGTGAGCACCGTGGAACATCCTGAGTCTTCGGAGGAAGACAAGTTATTGTACATAAGTGTAGTTATAGCTCCCGTGTGTGACTGTGATATATTTATTTATGGTGGTGGTAGAAATATATATATAAAGCAGTGCATTTGTATCCCTTCCCCTTTAATTTAACTTGTGTTACTGAACGCACCCCTTGAAAGCCACTACTAGCTTGGGGCTGGATACCCAAACTCTAATAACATCAGAGAAGAACCCGGTTGCGACCCAATAGGGCCGTAACATGGGGTCAACTACAGCTCATCAGTTGGGGAATGGGGTCAACTACAGCTCATGGGTTGGGGTATGGGGTCAACTGCAGCTCACAGGTTGGGGTATGGGGTCAACTACAGCTCATGGGTTGGGGCATGGGGTCAACTACAGCTCATGGGTTGGGGAATGGGGTCAATTACAGTTCACGGGTTGAGGCATGGGGTCAACTTCATCTCACGGGTTGTGGTATGGGGTCAACTACACCTCACGGGTTGGGGTATGGGGTCATCTTCAGTCACAGGTTGAGGTATGGGGTCCACTACTGCACATGATTTGGAGTATGGGGTCAACTACAGTCACAATTTTGGGTATGGGGTCCACTAAAGTTCACGGGTTGGGGTATGGGGTCCACTTCAGCTCACGGGTTGGGGTATGGGGTCAATTTCAGTCATAGGTTGAGGTATGGGGTCCACTACTGCACATGAGTTGGGGTATGGGGTCAACTATAGCTCACGAGTTTGGGTATGGGGTCAACTACAGTCACAATTTTGGGTATGGGGTCCACTAAAGTTCACGGGTTGGGGTATGAGGTCCACTTCAGCTCACGGGTTGGGGTATGGGGTCAACTTCAGTCACAGGTTGAGGTATGGGGTCCACTACTGCACATGAGTAGGGGTATGGGGTCAACTATAGGTCACGAGTTTGGGTATGGGGTCAACTACAGTCACAATTTTGGGTATGGGGTCCACTAAAGTTCACGGGTTGGGGTATGGGGTCCACTTCAGCTCACGGGTTGGGGTATGGGGTCAACTACAGCTCAAGGGTTGGGGTATGGGGTTCACTACAGCTCACGGGTTGATGTATGGGGTCAACTACAGCTCACGAGTTGGGGCATTGGGTCTACTACAGCTCATGGCTTGGGGTATAGGGTCAGTTTTAGCTCACGGGTTGGGGTATGCGGTCCACCACTGCTCATGGGTTGGGGTATGGGGTCACCTACAGCTCACGGGTTGGGGTAAGGGGTCAACTACAGCCACGGGTTGATGTATGGGGTCAACTACAGCTCACGGGTTGGGGTATGGGGTCAACTACAGCTCATGGGTTGGTGTATGGGGTTATCTATAGCACACGGTTTGGGATATGGGGTCCACTACAGTTCACGGGTTGGGGTATAAGGTCAACAACAGCACATAGTTCATGGGTTGATGTATGGGGTCAAATACAGCTCATGGGTTGGGGTATGGGGTCAACTACAGCTTATGAGTTAGGGTATGGGGTCAGCTACAGCTCACGAGTTGGGGTGTGGGGTCAGCTACAGCTTATGGGATGGGTTATGGGGCCAACTACAGATCACAGGTTGGGGTATTGGGGTCAACTACAGCTCACAGGTTGGGGTATGGGGTCAATTGCTGATCATGGGATGGGGTATGGGGTCAACTACTGCTCATGGGTTGGGGTATGGGGTTAACTACAGCTCATGGGTTGGGGAATGGGGACACCAACAGTCACAGGTTGGAGTATGGGGTCAAATATAGCTCACGGGATGGGGTATGGGGTCAACTACAGCTCATAGATTGGGGTATGGAGTCAACTACAGCTTATGGGATGGGGTAAGGGGTCACCTACAGGTCATGGGATGATGTATTTGCTCAACTAAAGCTCACGGGTTTGGGTGTTGGGTCCACTACAGCTCATGGCTTGGGGTATAGGGTCAGCTTTAGCTCACGGATTTGGGGTATGGGGTCAACTACAGCTCACGAGTTGGGTTATAGGGTCAACTACAGCTCACGGGTTGGGGTATGGGGTCAACTTTAGCTCACGGGTTGGGGTATTGGGGTCCACTACTGCTCATTAGTTGGGGTATTGGGTCAATTACACCTCACGGGTTGGGGTATGGGGTCAACTACAGCTCACAGGTTGGGGGTATGGGGTCAACTACAGCTTACGGGTTGGGGTATGGGGTCCACTATAGCTTACGGGTTGGGGTATGGGGTCAACTACAGGTCACTGGTTGGGGTATGGGCTCAGCTTCAGCTCACGGGTTGGGGTATGGGGTCAACTACAGCTCACTGGCTGGGGAATGGGGTCAGCTTCAGCTCACTGGTTGGGGTATGGGGTCAGCTTCAGCTCACGGGTTGGGGTCCTAAATGGTTTCCATCACCATGACATCCATTGATGTCATGGGTGATGGATAATGCCTCCATCACCCATTTCAGGTACATGCATAAAATAAATATGAATAAATAAATAGTTTATGTAGATAAAAGTACATACAAACATTTTGTGTTACAATTAGCATGTGTGGGATATCTGGGCTTGACTCAATTTATTTAATTATTAAATTAATTGAAATCAATTACGAAGGACCACCCACTTTTAAGAAAAGAGGGAAACTAATAAAAAGTGATCATTAGAAACACAAGAACCAGTGTCTATGGATAAATATTAGAAAGCATAATCACTTAAATAATTAATGGGCTGTATAGTTAATTAACTAAAGTCAGAGCCTCAAACACCTACATTGGGGGGGGGGGTATTGCTAGAACTTCATATACGTCTAGGAACTAGTGTGGTTCGTGTACCAGTTCATTGTTTGATAAATAATATTGTGACCAAAATATTAAAGAATCAATAGGTGATAACCACCAGAAGTTATAAAGATTATTAGCATTAGAAAGTAATCATCTAAATAAACACATACTATCTCCAGTGTACATGACGAGTAATCAATTAGATAGAATCATGAACAAATAGCAAAAATTGGAGTAATTAAATGTGTACAAAAAGTCTTAGCTTTAAGATGATTTCTATGACATCATTCACGCCTCGTCCTCGTGATTTCAGGAATTCCACGTAGAAGCCCTTAGAGGTGAATAACACGAATGTAGGTAACAGCTCGTTGACTCCTCACATACGAGCTGTATTTTAAGGGATATTACGTAGCATTGAACTAGGCTACTTAAATCTCAATATTCAGAAATATAAAATAAAAATTAGTGCGGTACTAACGTTGGATTTTTTGTAGTCGTTCAATATAACGACAGCCTACCCACGACATATACAATCTCAAATGATGCATCAAAAAAAGAACTATATACTTATCGAAAGGTGCAAATTATGCTGAAGCCTGCCAGTATCGCGTCTCAGGCTCAAACTTCCACAATGTCGTACACGTGGTTCATAGCTTGGCTTGAATATCGAAGCGTTATTAGTTGACCGAGCACTGCAGATCACGTAGAACAATAATAATTCATTCTGGGTTGAGTATCAGTGTAATTCTTGCTGATAATCTCAACGTCACGTGTCTCAGACTCTGATGCCACGACCTTTGTTGCTCAATTCCGCAACACGAGTACACCACATACACACACAATGGCGTCTCCCCTCCCTCTTCAACCCGCGTCCTTCATTCACCACAGAAATTATTTATCACGAATAATATTATTTCGCACAATTGTGGTTGAAAGACTTTAATAAAGACTGGGTTGTAATTCTAAGGATTTAAATATTATTACTTTCTCGTCTTATGGTGGTAAACAAGAAATGGAGAAGATTTTAGTTTTCTCCATGGCATTCACGCGTGACGATAAATTTCTTACTTGATAACAATTGTAACTAAAAACTCTCGATTTAGAATTATCTGGGAGTTATGTTATCCATAAATAATTATCACACGGAATACTGATGATTTTAGAGAATCACATTCAATTCTCTAACACACTGGCTATAAATGTGTTTAACTAGATATAATCTGACGCAATACTGGTGCTTGGTTCCGTAAGAATTCCAGTATCCATATGCAGATATAATGGTTAGTTTATGTGAACATTACTGTTAGTAAGTTTTAGTTACTGTAATTAGTATATTTTGATACAGATTTATTATAATACAATAGTATTGTATTAGTGTTGGAAATTTCCAACATAACTCCGGGGGGAGATTTCTCGGGTCGCAGTGCAATGTTGAGTACTGACATACCTATCCCGAAGTTAGTATTAATGTTAATATGTTAGTATGTTAGTACACACATAACGGATGTCCTGTAATTGTCAAGGACATACAAGAAACTTAAGTCTTGCAAAGAAATTCATGTTGAATGGAACATGTTATTGGAAATCATCTAATGTTAAGGACTAATAAAGCCTACAATAAACTCTGGGACTGGTGTCGCTATGACATGTAATGTTTATGTTACTAAGTCTTAAAGATTTGTAAACTCTCAGATACTCTAGACAAAATAATGTTATTATTAATAGCCTATACAACAAATTAAGATTTAAATCATACAATTTAAAGTAACTGAGAATCCATTGTGATGAGAATGTTCTGGGTCATTGTGACTTGTAACGATTTGTTACTTGACATCACAACACAGTATCATCATGATTACTTAAATTGGTTGGGAAATTATTTGCTCTTGGTCGGAGCTATAATAGGCTTGTAGTTTCCGTTTGCATTGTTGAGCAGCAGCTCTAGTGGGGCGGTTGCTCGGTGGATCAGAATTGTTGTCCTCGGAAACTGTTGGTGAAGCTGGTTCTGGTAAACACTCGTTCTGCTAATTCGAGAGGTACCAACTTCTCTAAGGTTTTAAGGGTAGTGTTGCCTCGGCATAAAACCTTGACTACTCTCAGGATGCCTTGGTGATCTGGGTGGATAGCAACAATTTTGCCTATAGGCCACTCGGACCTTGGTCCATCACTGTCAACCGATACTAGGTCTCCTGGTTTAAGTTGTACTTTATTATAGGGACTCGAAGCTCCGTAGTGGTACTCTCGTAGAGCTGTGAGGTACTCTCGAGTCCACACCTCATTCCACCTTTCAATTACTCTTGAAAGATGTTGGTAACTTTCTACTAAGTCACTCCTGGTTACATGTGAAGGGTCGACGGGGTCCTCTTCTGCCAAAGGTATTAGAGGGCTCAGCAGGCCTCCATGTATTAAGTGTGAGGGACTCAGAGGTTCTCTCTGTGAGAAATCATCTGATAGGTATGTTAATGGGCAATTGTTGACTCGCGCCTCGATTTCCACGACAAGTGTTTGGAGTTCGGAATAACTAATTTTCTGTCGATGCAAGGTCTTCCTTAAACACTTCTTGACAGTTCCTATCATACGTTCGTAGAACTCACCTTACCAGGGGGCTCTGGGAGCAATAAATTTCCAGTGGCATTGTCGTCTCTGTAGGACTGACTGCACTTCTGGATGATTCCATACCTCTCGCAGACAGGCTTCTCCTGCTACAAAATTTGAACCATTGTCCGATATCATTAGTTTGGGACAGGATCTGCGAGCTGCAAATCTACGAAAAGCTTGGATGAAGGCTTCAGCACTCATGTCCGAAGTCACTTCCAGATGTACGCCTCGCGTGGTAGCACACGTGAAGAGGCAAATATAAGCTTTAACTGGTATCTTATCTGGATTGCCAGTGAGAAGTAAGGCTCCTGTGCAATCGACACCAGTGGTCTCAAAGGGACGAAGATGAACTACTCTTTCTTCAGGGAGTGGTGGAGGTCCTGGGTACAGACACACTCGAGCATCGTATCTTTTGCAGATCACACAGAATTGAATAATTGATTTGACTGTTTGACGACCTTGAGGAAGCCAATATTTTTGTCTAAGGTCGGTGAGAGTGTCTAACACTCCACCATGCAAAGTACCATATTGATGGTGATGTAAAACTAGAAGTTTGGTGATAATGTGGTGACGTGGTAGAAGAATCGGATTCTTTGTATATAAAATCAATTTTTGCATGAAGCAAACGTCCTCCACACCATAATATATTATGAGTGTTGGCATCATACCAGATACCTAGAGACTTGGTTAATTTATCTGGAAGATTTTCATATTCACTTCCATATGTCTCTTGCTGTGCACGTTTGATCCAGTAGAGGATAGGATTGGGAAACTTATGTCTGATTCCTATCTTAGCAAGAAAGTCAAACATATGTGCTGTCACTCTTAATAACTTACTCAAGTTAGAATAATTGTGAGGATTAATAACTAAGATTCGATGAGGTTCTGGTTCTTTCATGGGAGTAGTGATATTGGTCACTATGACTTGTGGCTTTTGTTTGGGCCACTGACCACTAACAAGCCATGAAGGTCCATTAAACCACATCGAAGACTTGATAAGTTGTTTTAGTGTCAATCCTCGAGATAAGTAATCTGCAGGATTGTCCTTAGTGGGAACATGTCTGAATTTATATCCAGCAGATAATTCATGAATTTCCCTAACACGATTACTAACGTAGAGTTTTATTGTTGTTGTTTCTTACCCATTGTAAGACTGCCTCATTGTCTGACCACACGACGATTTCACCAAAGTGGATATTATTGAGTGTCTTAGTCAGGCAATGAGGCAATCTTACTCCCACCAGCAATGCAGTTAACTCCATTTGAGGTAAAGATCTCTTCTTAATGGGAGCAACTCTTGCTTTAGATGTGAGCAAAATTGATTCTGCACTATTGACTAAGTAGGCTACAGCGCCATACGCTTTGCCAGAGGCATCGCAAAAAACATGCAAGTTTGGTCCTGAAACATTACAAGGAAATTTCAAAACACCTAACTGATTGAAATCCGTTGTGAGTATCTGCCATTTATCTTGCAACTCAATTGCCAACGGATCATCCCATCCCATATGTTTCTGCCAGCATTCCTGCATTAGGAGTTTGCCCCTTATTAATATAGGACTAAGTAAGCCTAAAGGGTCAAATGGTTGACTGACATACGAGAGTAATTTTCTCATGGTAAGTGATGAATTATTGGTTTGTAATGACTTGACATTGATCTCGTCAGTACTTGTGTTCCATTCCACACCCAGAACTTTTAATTGATTAGGTACCTGATAACCTGGAAACTCTTTCTCGATTATCTGGTTTAATGATTTATTATTTGAGGCCCAAGATTGTAGTGGCATATTGGCTCCTAACAACTCACGGTTAGCCTCATGGTAGATTTCTACCATATTGGATTGATCATTTGTAGTTCCCTGGAAATTATCGACATACAAGTTGTCACTGATTTCTGCCTTATAAGGGCTATTTGATTTCCTCAAATGTGTATCTAATGTTGCTTGAAGTAGAAACGGGGAGGAAGTCGCTCCGAATAGCACTGAGGCAAAACGATAAGTTATGATATCAATGTTAGGATCCAGTGGGTCCTTAATCCAGAGAAACTTGGTGTAATTACAATCCTCCTCTTGTAAACCTACTCTAAGGAAAGCTTTACTGATATCAGCAGTATAAGCAAAAATACCAGTACGGAATCTTAATAACACATCATGTAGCCTTTGTGTTAGGCTAGGTCCCGTTTGGAGACATTCATTCAAAGACACACTGTTTGGCTTCACTTTAGCACTACAGTTGAAGACAATACGTATTGGTGTTGTCGATGAATCTTTCACCACAGCGTGAAG
This sequence comes from Procambarus clarkii, assembly GCF_040958095.1. Classification (NCBI taxonomy): domain Eukaryota; kingdom Metazoa; phylum Arthropoda; class Malacostraca; order Decapoda; family Cambaridae; genus Procambarus; species Procambarus clarkii. The sequence continues at coordinate 21,037,026 of NC_091231.1, read as the reverse complement.
GGGTAAATAGTGACCTATTTTTCGGTCATCATTATCAACAACCTCGATAAATTTACTGTTGAGTTGTTGTTGGATTAGTTGATGATACATGTTCAGTTTGTCTGGCTGCTTCTTCAGTCGTGTTAATTGAGACTGTAATTGTGAGGTAGTCATGAAATAATTAACTGGAAGTTGTGAATGATTCAACTTCCATGGTAGTCTCACCCAGTATTGTTTATCTTTATAGACAACTGTATTCAGATATTGCTGGTAAGTCCACATATCATTAGGGCTTGGTTGTTCAGGGATAATACCTAAAGTGTCTAAATCCCACAGACGATGTACAGGTGGATCAGACTCAATATCTTCAGATATTTCTCTGAAATGTAGGGGTGACTGTTCCAAGCCTAGTCACGCCACTATTGTATTGTTAGATTGTTGGTTGGTTGACGCTGGATTTTGTTGAAAAAGCACCGGTCCAGTAAGCAATTTGCCTCCAGCAGATGACAACAAATTCATTCTGTGTTGTCTGGTGCATCCCGTTATAAATTTAAAATAATGGTCAGCGCCTATAAGTATTCCAACATCAGTAAGGCAGTTAGAATTTATTTAGTAGTCTGCTAGCCTCATGCGGTTTCGTTTAAGATATTTCGCAGTGCGAGCTAATCCTGAGACCTGCAGGTCCGTAGGAAGTTTGTCTACTACTACCGCTTGTATTGGACTAGTGGAAGATCCAAGTCTCACTAATACCTTAACTACTTGGTATTCACGAGGTCCACTATTAGTCAAGAAACCAGAAATATTCAATTTCACACTTTTGGCAGTTTTTAATTTTAACTGCTCGACTAATTGTTGTGTAATGAAGGTTTTCTGTGATCCTTGATCAAAAACACCTCTAGTGTTAACTCTAGATTTCCTGTTAATTAATCAAAGTTGAGCTGTAGGCAGAGTGGTATTATTGCCTGACTCAGTAGCAAGTACATTTATTTCTTGATGTACCTTGCAATATTGTACTGTGGTAGAATTCGTGGAATTCTCCCCAGTTGTCATGGATTGGGTAGAAGTTTTTCTACATAATGCATAATGATGTATACCTTTGTTGCATCTACTGCATGAACGTAGTTGCACTACACATTTACTGGGATCATGAGAGCCAATGCACTTTGTGCACCTGTGTATTTCTTGTAACCGTTTAATCCTGGTATTAAAGTTAGGATAAACAGTGCATTGGTAGGTGGCATGTTCTTGACTACAGAACAGACACCTTATCTCTCTGGTTGACTTTGTCCCTTTAGTAGACAAGTCATTGGTTACACCAGAAGGAGATACTGAATAAGTACCTATATTACCACTCCCTTTTCCAGTGGATGGATATTATAGACTGTGGGGTGGTGGTGTTGTCGTCGTTGATCCTTCTCTATGGACAACCCAACCCACAACTCGGTAGAGTGCTTATACTAGGAGATCACCCTTGGCGCTTCTGGCTCTTGGAGAGGGGCTCAGCGTCACACGTTTAGGGGATGCGGCTCCAACACTTAGCCTCGTTGTCACGTGCACACACCCACTCGAGCCGCTGTGACTCCCCACTCTCTCCTTATGAGATATGATCTCCTCAATCCCCTATGACTTACTAGTATTACCTTCTACCCTGTCCACAGCAGTGGTTCTTGGTTCTTTCTCTCTCTCTCTCCTTCTTTACTACCTCCTGGGAAGCCTCACTAGGACAAGGGCAAACACAAGCAAATTGGGATACATTTACTGGACAAAGCACATACACGATACATACACACACATAATAATAATGAATCCTATACTCTATAATATTACAATCAGGTTGCACTCCAACACCATCAGAACTCTATTATCAGCTTATCAAGTGGTATCCTATCTCCTGGTTCACCACCTGATACTATCAACCACCTCAAGTTGATCAAGTCTACATACACTGTTGCACCATCAGCAAGATAATATATATATAGAAAATCAGCATTTGAATGCAATCACATATATCAGTATAAATGTTCATTGATACACAACAATGATCCATCGATCACTGTCAGTCCTGGAACGCATACATCTGTAGGTAATCCAGCCTACGACTGTAACTCTAAACTTCAGTATAAAACACTCCTTGACATAAGACTGCAAACAACCACTCACCTCTCACTGCGTCTTGCACACTAATGACAACCAAACACTATCAACTCCCTACAAGTAATCCACCAGAACTTCCCCTTCCACCTCTGGAAGTTCACTACCCTAATATCTTTAGGTTCTTCCGGGCTTCACTACCAGGATCCTCTGCAGCTCCTCCAGGCTGCTATCATGAAGTTTACTTGAGCAACTACGGTGCTTCACCCTTCTGCTAGGTTCCTCCACAGCTCTCTTGGCTGCTACACCATGAAGTTTCCTCGAACAACTATGGTGCTTCACCACCTCTACAGAAGCACGTAACACTCCTCTTCACTGCTTCTCACAGCTCGAGGTCCTCGCCTCCACTATCTTGGAGTCTCATCAGCTACTTCATCTGCTGGCTTCGAAGTTCTCAGCAACTTCTACCCCAAAGACAAACCTGCAACCCATCGACACTCCAATAAAATTGTTTCCCCTTTGACACATAAACAAAAATAATCACACAATATGTTTGCCTCCAACCTCTATCTGTTCTCTACATACAGTGAGAGTGGACTCCCCCGTTTTGGGCGGGTCCATACTCCACCTCGCCTGGCGGCGGTCCTCACTCGCTGGGAGGGTCTTCCTCTGTCAGGAGCCAGGCTCCCTCAGTCGCCCGCCAGCGCTCAGAGGGGATGAATGTCGCTCCGTGTTCCTCCCTCTCCACTCTCTTATTTCAGGCCTTCTGCCTTATTAAAACATGTCTAACTTATAAATAAACATCGCTACTGTCGCTGGGCACACGACCAACTACAAGCAATCACTATGAACTGGCGTATATCGTGCTTACCACAGATCGTCTGGTCGAGGGCGCTTCTTCCTCTGACGAGGCTTGGTCAGGGCGCTCCACGGCCCACAATAATGCCTCCGGGCGGCTTAATATTCACTAATTATCGCCCACGACTTGAGACCACACGTCCCCAGCTCGATTCCACAGCTGGTACGTCTGCACACTTCTCTTCTCTTCGAGATATATCACTAGGGGTTCCCTTCTGACGGGAGCTCAACGGAGCGCGGCTTTTCCCCTGCGATGTCTGTCCTCAAGTGAGGTCAAGGTCCTCCGGAAGCGAACCTCACGCCTCCAGCAAAATGTCCACATCTCCTAGCCAGTCATTTATCTATTTCCTTACTTACTGCCCATAATCTTAAATTGTTATACATCTCCAAGCAACTATTTTACATATGGGTTATCACCTCAATATATGCTAGACCTTCTAATCAGGTCAGGCTTGCTGAATAACTCTCAAGGAGGGAGACTCGTTTCTCCTGTAGGCTGAAGCACCATGAAATCTCCTCGAGCAACTATGGTGCTTCACCACCTCTTCAGAAGCACGTGACACTCCTCTTCACTGCTTCTCACAGCTCGAGGTCCTCGCCTCCACTATCTTGGAGTCTCATCAGCTACTTCATCTGCTGGCTTCGAAGTTCTCAGCAACTTCTTCCCCAAAGACAAACCTGCAACCCATCGACACTCCAATAAAATTGTTTCCCCTTTGACACATAAACAAAAATAATCACACAATATGTTTGCCTCCAACCTCTATCTGTTCTCTACATACAGTGAGAGTGGACTCCCCCGTTTTGGGCGGGTCCATACTCCACCTCGCCTGGCGGCGGTCCTCACTCGCTGAGAGGGTCTTCCTCCGTCAGGAGCCAGGCTCCCTCAGTCGCCCGCCAGCGCTCAGAGGGGATGGATGTCGCTCTGTGTTCCTCCCTCTCCACTCTCTTATTTCAGGCCTTCTGCCTTATTAAAACATGTCTAACTTATAAATAAACATCGCTACTGTCGCTGGGCACACGACCAACTACAAGCAATCACTATGAACTGGCGTATATCGTGCTTACCACAGATCGTCTGGTCGAGGGCGCTTCTTCCTCTGACGAGGCTTGGTCAGGGCGCTCCACGGCCCACAATAATGCCTCCGGGCGGCTTAATATTCACTAATTATCGCCCATGACTTGAGACCACACGTCCCCAGCTCGATTCCACAGCTGGTACGTCTGCACACTTCTCTTCTCTTCGAGATATATCACTAGGGGTTCCCTTCTGATGGGAGCTCAACGGAGCGCGGCTTTTCCCCTGCGATGTCTGGCCTCAAGTGAGGTCAAGGTCCTCCGGAAGCGAGCCTCACGCCTCCAGCAAAATGTCCACATCTCCTAGCCAGTCATTTATCTATTTCCTTACTTACTGCCTATAATCTTAAATTGTTATACATCTCCAAGCAACTATTTTACATATGGGTTATCACCTCAATATATGCTAGACCTTCTAATCATTGGTAATGTGTTTATTTGTGATGTGTGTCTATGTATATATTAACACGTTGTACTGAATGGGGTGAGAATAGCTTGAGCTACCTCATCCCTTTGTGTGTATTTTACCTCAATAAACTTATTTCAATTTCAATTTCAATTTCTAATCAGGTCAGGCTTGCTGAATAACTCTCAAGGAGGGAGACTCGTTTCTCCTGTAGGCTGAGATCATAACACTCCCCTCCCCTTATTTTTGAGAGTTATTCCAGTGGCAAAGCTCGGGATACTACATCCGCCACTACACTGCCTCGTTCTTCACCCGATATACTCTTTTAGTAGTCTACAATTAATTCGTTGCACCTTGCAACATCTGGCTCACAACGTGCCAGAAACATGATCTTCTCATAAACGATCTGACCTCTCTGACACCTCTTAGCTAGGCTGTCCTCCTTGGAGGCCTGCACTCCATCGGTCCACTCTACTTACTGTCTCCACCCTCCGTTTCCTCGTCGTCTTCTCTTCACGTCCAGAGTCAGACATCTACTGTCAGTACCTCCTCTGTCGTCTTCACACTTCCATCTATTGCCATTATACTTTCGCCTCCTGTCATCATACTTCACTCCCTCGTCTTCACTGACGATCCTCCCTTTCGTCTCTTCATTTATCCGCGACATCCTGTTTGACTTCCATCGAGTCCTCGGCTTTCTTCTATTCCTCCATGATTGTATCATCTTCCTCTTCCCACACTTTTCACCTCTATACAACTCCATTTCTTCTCCTTCAACTCTCCTTCGTTCCCTAAAAGTTTCTTCGGGCACTATACTACATCCAACAGCAATCGACCGTACATGTCGCTTTACCTCTCCCAAAGTGCTCGTAAGCATCTCTCCACACATACTGTCTCTTCTCCTTTCATTTTCTCGGTTATTACTCTTCTTCACTATCTTTTCTTCACGTTTTCTGTGGAACATGTCAACTCCTGACATCTCAAACAACTTAACTCCACTATCCATATGCCTCTGTGCTCGTGGACCACTTGACGCTCTACTCTCGTCCTCAGTCTGTCCACATCCTTCCTCATTTCTACTCAGCACAGTTGCATTCACCTTCCGACTCTTAGTCGACTCTTTCAGCAGACTCTTTCAGCAGTCTGGGCTCTCTTCAGGTCAACTCTCTTCACAGTATTCTTCTTCGGCTGGGCCATCTTCACTTTTGACCTCACCGAGACTTCATTTTTCTGGGCTGGACCTTCATCAAACAGCCATGCTATATCTACATCGATATCTTCTACCGGTTTAATCGACACTGTCTCATCTTCTCCAGCGTCTCCCTCGTCGGCCACCTCTGCCTTCATCACTACCGAGACAGGGTACTCAATGGCTTGGCGGTCTCCTGACTCATCTCCTCGGATGTCAGTCAGGTTCACACTCTCAGGTGTCCCACCCGTGCCGTGGCCTTCTGGGCACTCCTCTGGCACAGTCTCCGCTATGACTCTTGGCAACACCTTTGTCCCGTACAAGTCATTCCCCAGGATCACTTGGACTCCTGGAATAGGTATGTCAGGGCACACTCCCAACATCACCTCCGCCGACACATATTCCGACCTTAGCTGGACAGTACATACGGGCATGTCACTCTCAGACAATAACCCATATACTCTCATCTTACTCCTGCCAGCTAACCGTCGATCATTCCCAATCAGGCTTCTCGTAAACAAGCTCTGATTAGCTCCGGTATCTCTTAAGATACCAACTTCTACCTCAGGTTGGCCTCCTACACTGATCCAACCTTTGCTCATGAACGGCCTATACCTCTCGTTCACTAAGTTCACTCTCTGTGGTTTGTCTCGGAACACATTAGTATATTTACCTCGGGGGTCACACATGGCCAGGGTCACAACTCTCTTGCCCTGCCTACAGTCTCGCATCACGTGACCCAATCCGTTACAATTGTAACACCTCACCTGGGAGAAATCTCTCCTATATGTACCAGAGTAGCTCCGACTCTGCCCACTCACATGAGAGTTCCTCGAGGCAGGTACACTACCTGCACTCTGTGGGGCTTTACTGGACTCTTGATTTCCTGGATACCGATCAGTTTCTCGTTTAGCTCCTCCATCTTCACTTTCAGATGAAGTGCGCGACCTACTCTTCTGAGTTTTAGGGTACTTACTTTTATCTGCCCATTTATCAAAATTTTTCTCACCCCAGACTCTTCTGGGTCTCTCATAATTTCTTCCTCCCCAGACTCCATTGGGTCTGCCATTGCTGCGTCTCGCCTCGCTTCTCACTCTGTTCTCCCTCAAGCTCTTGTATGCTTCAGTAATCATATCCGCCCTATCTGCGGCATCTTTCACCTTCATTATCCCTGCTTCTTGGATCTTGAACTTTGTTTCGGGATGCATCATCTCCAAGAACTTCTCCATGACCATCAGTTGCTTCAGGTCAGCGTAAGATCCAACTCCAGCAGCCTCAATCCACTTCTGGAATCGTCTTTCCAGATCCCTTGCTGTCTCAGCAAACGTAAATGCTCCAACTTTGATCATTTCTCTGAAGCGCTTCCTATAAGCTTCTGGGGTTAACTGAAACGAGCGCAATATGCTGCTCTTTACTGTGGCGTAATCCTGGCACTCTTCCAGTGACAATTGGGTGTATGCCTTCCTGGCTGCACCGGTCAATCTTAACTGGACCAGCTGGGCCCATTCCTCCTGTGGCCACTCCTTGATACTGGCTACTTTTTCAAAATGCTCGAAGAAGCTCTCCGCCTCTTCGGGAACAAACAAGGGAATGTCCTTCTCCCTAACCCTAACCTCTGGTGGGTGCTCTCTGGGTGGTGCTCTCTGGCAACCCATGTTCAATCCTTTGTTCAGCCAAGGTTCTATTCGCTTCTATCTGCATTTGTTTTGTTCTCTCTTTTTCTTTTTCGACCTGGGCTTTTTCTTTTTCGACCTCTAGTCTTGCTTTCTCTTTTTCTTTCTCCTGTTCCAACTCCAGTTCTCTTACTCTGGTTTTCTCTTTTTCTACTTCCAGTCTGGTTTTCTCTTTTTCTACCTCCAGTCTGGTTTTCTCTCTTTTCTATTTCCAGTCTGGTTTTCTCTTTTATCTGGAGTTCTAATTTCATCTTTTCCAGCTGGAACTGTCTCTCCTTGTCCTCACGCTGTTGCTGCATCTGGAGCTCTAACTGGAATCTCTCCAAGCTCCTATTCCGGCTGCTCCTGCTACTGCGGCTACTCTTGCTACTCCTACTTGATCCCTGGGATCTCACTTCATCCTGCCCATCATCCTCCTTTCCACTTTCAGCTCCTTTTTGGGCTCCTTGCTCTGCTGCTTCACTTCTGGCTCTCAACTGTCTAAGGATCTCATCCTTCATCCCAGCTACTTTAGATGCTTTCAACCTAATGCCACATTTTTCTGCTATTTGCTTCAATTGATCCCTCGTGCAACCTTCCAAGTCCTCAGGCTTGCCTGACTCCACAAACGCTTGCACCTTCTCCATCTTGTCCTGTGAATCTTCCCAAGAGAGAGAGTATACACCTGCGGTCACACAGTTTATCTATTTCAGCAAGGGTGTACAAATCCACTCTTGGACAGGGTGTGGGTGTGTCAGTTCACTCTCCTGGACAGGCCCCCAATTTATTATAGACTGTGGGGTGGTGGTGTTGTTGTCGTTGATCCTTCTCTATGGACAACCCAACCCACAACTCGGTAGAGTGCTTATACTAGGAGATCACCCTTGGCGCTTCTGGCTCTTGGAGAGGGGCTCAGCGTCACACGTTTAGGGGATGCGGCTCCAACACTTAGCCTCGTTGTCACGTGCACACACCCACTCGAGCCGCTGTGACTCCCCACTCTCTCCTTATGAGATATGATCTCCTCAATCCCCTATGACTTACTAGTATTACCTTCTACCCTGTCCACAGCAGTGGTTCTTGGTTCTTTCTCTCTCTCTCTCCTTCTTTACTACCTCCTGGGAAGCCTCACTAGGACAAGGGCAAACACCAGCAAATTGGGATACATTTACTGGACAAAGCACATACACGATACATACACACACATAATAATAATGAATCCTATACTCTATAATATTACAATCAGGTTGCACTCCAACACCATCAGAACTCTATTATCAGCTTATCAAGTGGTATCCTATCTCCTGGTTCACCACCTGATACTATCAACCACCTCAAGTTGATCAAGTCTACATACACTGTTGCACCATCAGCAAGATAATATATATAAAGAAAATCAGCATTTGAATGCAATCACATATATCAGTATAAATGTTCATTGATACACAACAATGATCCATCGAACACTGTCAGTCCTGGAACGCATACATCTGTAGGTAATCCAGCCTACGACTGTAACTCTAAACTTCAGTATAAAACACTCCTTGACATAAGACTGCAAACAACCACTCACCTCTCACTGCGTCTTGCACACTAATGACAACCAAACACTATCAACTCCCTACAAGTAATCCACCAGAACTTCCCCTTCCACCTCTGGAAGTTCACTACCCTAATATCTTTAGGTTCTTCAGGGCTTCACTACCAGGATCCTCTGCAGCTCCTCCAGGCTGCTATCATGAAGTTTCCTTGAGCAACTACGGTGCTTCACCCTTCTGCTAGGTTCCTCCACAGCTCTCTTGGCTGCTACACCATGAAGTTTCCTCGAGCAACTATGGTGCTTCACCACCTCTACAGAAGCACGTGACACTCCTCTTCACTGCTTCTCACAGCTCGAGGTCCTCGCCTCCACTATCTTGGAGTCTCATCAGCTACTTCATCTGCTGGCTTCGAAGTTCTCAGCAACTTCTTCCCCAAAGACAAACCTGCAACCCATCGACACTCCAATAAAATTGTTTCCCCTTTGACACATAAACAAAAATAATCACACAATATGTTTGCCTCCAACCTCTATCTGTTCTCTACATACAGTGAGAGTAGACTCCCCCGTTTTGGGAGGGTCCATACTCCACCTCACCTGGCGGCGGTCCTCACTCGCTGGGAGGGTCTTCCTCTGTCAGGAGCCAGGCTCCCTCAGTCGCCCGCCAGCGCTCAGAGGGGATGGATGTCGCTCCGTGTTCCTCCCTCTCCACTCTCTTATTTCAGGCCTTCTGCCTTATTAAAACATGTCTAACTTATAAATAAACATCGCTACTGTCGCTGGGCACACGACCAACTACAAGCAATCACTATGAACTGGCGTATATCGTGCTTACCACAGATCGTCTGGTCGAGGGCGCTTCTTCCTCTGACGAGGCTTGGTCAGGGCGCTCCACGGCCCACAATAATGCCTCCGGGCGGCTTAATATTCACTAATTATCGCCCACGACTTGAGACCACACGTCCCCAGCTCGATTCCACAGCTGGTACGTCTGCACACTTCTCTTCTCTTCGAGATATATCACTAGGGGTTCCCTTCTGACGGGAGCTCAACGGAGCGCGGCTTTTCCCCTGCGATGTCTGTCCTCAAGTGAGGTCAAGGTCCTCCGGAAGCGAGCCTCACGCCTCCAGCAAAATGTCCACATCTCCTAGCCAGTCATTTATCTATTTCCTTACTTACTGCCCATAATCTTAAATTGTTATACATCTCCAAGCAACTATTTTAACTATGGGTTATCACCTCAATATATGCTAGACCTTCTAATCAGGTCAGGCTTGCTGAATAACTCTCAAGGAGGGAGACTCGTTTCTCCTGTAGGCTGAGATCATAACAATGGAGCAGTCCTAGGTTTAAATTTATTAGACTTATTTAAAGTCGTTTTAGGTTTGACTGAAGTGTCAATATGAGCTGAGTTACGATGGGAGTTAGTAGAGAAATTTGAAACACTTTTCCCATCTTGGTTGGCTCTTTGTCTTTCGACTAAGATATGTAGACCTTCTGTAATTTCTTTCAAGGTCAGAAAGGTTTTATTGTACATAGTACACAATTTATCTAAGGTTTCTCTTGGCAATTTTCGCCTTACAACTACTTTCGTTATCCATTCAGCTGTCTGAATTTGGACTTTAAGGCTTAAGGCCTTGAGTAAAGATTCTAACTCTAGCCTGAAAGTTTGGAGAGAATCTGTAGTTTTATTAGCAGATGGTAAATCTAGCAATTTTTTAACTAAGACAGTAATAGTTCTCTCCTTGTTATCGTAGTTGGTTTTGAGCAATTGAACAGCTAGGGTGTAACCATCACTGGTCAGTGTTATATTAGAGATTACTTTCAAGGCTTCATTTCGTAACAAGCCTTGTAAATAAATGAATTTGTTTTTTTGAGGAATGTTGACTTTAGAGTCTACTGCATCCACGAATTTACTCCAGAAATCCTCCCAACTTTCATTCTCGTTACCAGAGAATGTGGGTATGTTGATTTGAGGTAATTTGACATCAGGATCTGTATGTGCAGTAGAAGTTATTGTTAATTTGTTTTTAGCAATTTGCCTTTAAAACGGTTGAAGCTTAACCTGTATATCATCTTCATACTAGGCTATCATTCATTCAAAGTCATTTACAACATCCTCAAGTTCACTATTACCTATAGAAGTTGAGTGAAGTTCTGTCAAATACAGATTCATATGTTGCTTAATATGGGCGAATTTGCTTTCAGCAACTTAAAGTAAATCTTCTAATTCAAAGTAGTCAACAGGTGACTGTTGTGACAGATTTTGACATTTAGTAATCCGTCGGGTCAAATGACCTTTCAGACCGATAAGGGTTCTTTTCATTTTCTCAGCCGTTTCCATTATGGTGGGTAAAGGCTGGTTTGACAGTAAATAGTTGTTATTGAGATAACTGGGATATTGACTCATTCAATGGAGTTCAATATCAATAATAATAGCCTAATATATTTGAATAGACTACACTACCTCTTTCAGAGGTTAATTTACCTACCTAACAAGAAATAACTAATTATTTTGAGTAGTGCTCGAACTTCACCATTAAGTTTCGTCCTGCTAGCTCATCTATATCACCATTAGATGTAATGGTGATCATTCAGCAGCACTCAAAATGTATACACACAAAATAATGAGTACAAGAAGAAATAATATGGATATACTCTAATCAGAGTTATCTTAAGGTTTAATCCCACCCATGATAGGGTCAGCATAAATGAATAATATAAGTACTACTAACTAGGTCAAGCCTAGTCGTGAGAATTTCTACCTAAGAAACTACAAATTTATTTAGTCTGTGTTTGTGCCAAATTCAGCACAATCACAGCCTAAATTCCTACCTAATAAAGGTTGGCAAAGATTATTGTGGTGCAGTAATGTGAATATATAGTTGTGCTGAATTTTTGTTTTTTTTTTTATTTTATAGTTTATATAAATGTGCCACTTGCACACACAAGTGAAAACAATTATGTACAGTTAATTTTGGCTTGCTAGCCACAGCCGTTTGTGATAATTGATTGTGTTGATCAATTTGTCAACTACATGTGACCTAGACTCACCTGACAGGTGTACACCATCTCTTGCCAGGTTTTGCCTGCATGGTCTGGCTGTAAATTGGACATAAGTGGCATCCAATCGTACTCGTTTTTTCAGCCTGAAGTTTATGTATTTGGCAGCTCTCTTGTAATATTCCGGTGTTACTCCCCAACGAATATCATTACTCAGTTGGCGAGGTTCCACTAATGTGAATACTACCGAATTGCTGATGAGTTTAAATGAAGAAATTATGGTTTTAAGGTGCTTAATCACCTCAGCTGGATGACGAGTAGGATTGATGTCATTACCACCTAAATAAATAATGGTTAGATGTTGAGGCCACTCTAACGCAGGTGTTAGTGTGGAATTGTTATAAAAGTTATGAGCTGTTGCTCCTGGTGACCTAAAGATTCTTACTTCAGTATGAGGTATAGGTCTATGTGTTGTGGGTAATTGACTGTGTCCCACGAGTGCTACCTTATACATGAGGTATAAGTAGCAATGAATTGGTGTGAATTAGGCTAACCTAATAGGGGGGGGGGGTATTGCTAGAACTTCATATACGTCCAGGAACTAATGTGGTTCGTGCACCAGTTCATTGTTTGATAAATAATATTGTGACCAAAATATTAAAGAATCAATAGGCGATTACCACCAGAAATTATAAAGATTATTAGCATTAGAAAGTAATCATCTAAATAAACACATACTATCTCCAGTGTACATGACGAGTAATCAATTAGATAGAATCATGAACAAATAGCAAAAATTGGAGTAATTAAATGTGTACAAAAAGTCTTAGCTTTAAGACGATTTTTATGACACCATTCACGCCTCGTCCTCGTGATTTCAGGAATTCCACGTAGAAGCCCTTAGAGGTGAATAACACGAATGTAGGTAACAGCTCGTTGACTCCTCACATACGAGCTGTAATTTAAGGGATATTACGTAGCATTGAACTAGGCTACTTAAATCTCAATATTCAGAAATATAAACTAAAAATTTGTGCGGTACTAACGTTGGATTTTTTGTAGTCGTTCGATATAACGACAGGCTGCCCACGACGTATACAATCTCTAATAATGCATCAAAAAAAGAACTATATACTTATTGAAAGGTGCAAATTATGCTGAAGCCTGCCGGTATCGCGTCTCAGGCTCAAACTTCCACAATGTCGTACACGTGGTTGATAGCTTGGCTTGAATATCGACGCGTTATTAGTTGACCGAGCACTGCAGATCACGTAGAACAATAATAATTCATTCTGGGTTGAGTATCAGTGTAATTCTTGCTGATAATCTCAACGTCACGTGTCTCAGACTCTGACGCCACGACCTTTGTTGCTCAATTCCGCAACACGAGTACACCACACACACACAATGGCGTCTCCCCTCCCTCTTCAACCCGCGTCCCCGCATTCACCACAGAAATTATTTATCACGAATAATATTATTTCGCGCAATTGTGGCTGAAAGACTTTAATAAAGACTGGGTTGTAATTCTAGGGATTTAAATATTATTACTTTCTCGTCTTATGGTGGTAAACAAGAAATGGAGAAGATTTTAGTTTTCTCCATGGCATTCACGCGTGACGGTAAATTTCTTACTTGATAACAATTGTAACTAAAAACTCTCGATTTAGAATTATCTGGGAGTTATGTTATCCATAAATAATTATCACACGGAATACTGATGATTTTAGAGAATCACATTCAATTCTCTAACACACTGGCTATAAATGTGTTTAACTAGATATAATCTGATGCAATACTGGTGCTTGGTTTCGTAAGAATTCCAGTATCCATATGCAGATATAATGGTTAGTTTATGTGAACATTACTGTTAGTAAGTGTTAGTAACTACTGTAATTAATATATTTTGATACTGATTTATTATAATACAATAGTATTGTATTAGCATTGGAAATTTCCAACAGCATGTTGGATTTCTAGATAGAGGTAGTATATACTATCCTTAAAGCTTCCAATACCCACACCATTGGCGGCCAACCTGTCATAAAATTTCGTTGCTCTTCACCAGTATGCGCGCTATGGCCAAAATAAACGTAATTTGACATTTAATTGGCTCACGAAAGTGATGTACTATCACGTTTTCACTTGTGAGTCCTCCGGCTTACTCGGTAAGGTTAGGAGAGGAAACTTTCAGTTAACTGTTTTCATGACATTTTGTAACCTTAGGAGAACTTCCTGCCCTATTAACCTACCAGAGGACCCTTAACTTGTTGTTTTGGAAGAAAAAACTCCAAAATTTATTTTCAATTATTTTTCATTTTCAAATTACGTCCATTTTCGGCCATACGGGCAAACGGTCAAATTCAAACGTAATTTGTAAGAGGACAGGTTCAGGAAATACTTAAAATCTAAGACAAGACTAACTAAGATCAACAGCATGAATTTAAATTATGTAATTTGATAGTAGGTAAGGTAGGTTACATGGAGTTGATTATGTAGTACTTAGTTGTTTTTATCTTAAACTAGATGAGAGAGGAGCTGTCTTTGGCATGATTTTTGGGAGTACATTCATGCATACATACGTAAATATACATTTAATCAGTATATTATTATTATTTCGGGATAAAATCCAATACAGTTTATATTGGTGCGATGCCACTGTCATGAGGAGTTTAAATATCTCAGAAACTGTAGGCTTATGCGAGACATGTGTTAGATGGGGCATCTACAAGCACCAGCTGGAGGCTGGGGGGAGTGTTGATGATTGAGGTGATGTTCTGCTCACATGTTGGAGGGTGGGTTTGACCCCCCCCCCCCCCTCTGTCATGACGCTGAACCCCGGTTCATTCCGAACACAGCGATTACACAACACATAACACCTTGCCTCAGCAACCGTTACTACCACCGTGTACTCCTATACACACCAGACCCTTGAGGCGTACCACTAGGTTTGTACTTTAACACAATGAGTGAACATATGGAAGGTATTTAAAGGCCGTCGGGTTTTATCATTTAATTACAAAGAATAGACTCTGACAAATAATAACATATTAACATACTCAATTAGGTCAATACACTTCCAATACCCATAGACCACTTGACCTCCGCGATCACCACCCACACTCGTAACTTCCGCCTAAGTCCCTAATACGGAATGATTACTACAACGCTCCACACCCGGTTAGTCTTTCATTCAATACTCACATACTGCAGACTTAACTTGGTCACTAAGATCACATCAGGTTCTCGCATAGCTCTCTGCTACACTTCGCTGCTGCCACAAACGGAGATCCAGAGGACTTCTAAGTTCAACTCCCACAATCAGACTGACTCCAGTCAGCCATCTACCTCAACCATTTCACCCCGCCTCTCAAGGAAGGTATAATCCGATTAACCTTATCCCTAGAGCGGTAACCTTGTTCCTAGAAGCCTGACGAAGAATAATTCCTCTTTCCAGGAATTATTAATTTGGCTAAACAGCTTCGGTCTTAATCCATTGACCTTTCTTAGATATGTGATCCATAGTCTGTCTACTTAACATGTACTTCCAATCATCATTCGTTAAGTGTTGTAGTAATGATCCTCTAGCTAATAATTCCTACTAACTTGTGGATTACAACACCACTCCCCTCCTTAAACACGCATATGTCCCCATATGCATCATTGCAATGGTTCCATTAGTGCAAGGACCTGGAGGATGCACCCACCATATGTGTACAACTAAAAAATCATCCCATAAGTACATCATACACACGATGAAATAAATTAAAATTTTCCCCGACATGACTCACAACACTCCTCCAACATATTATATTCACATCATAGCACAGGTAAAATAGTCTGTAATAATTTTTCCCATCTCCAACAATGCACATATACCTAAACTGCTGACATATAATTACATACAAACATAACCATAAAATTATATGGACCAGAATGCTGGCACTTAAACAGAAATGACACTAGTCATTAATATAGACACAACACATATATATCTAAGGTTCTTCATCCTTAGTAATAAGTTACTAACAATTTAACATCTTGCCCTGTACTGTTGACATAAGGGCTTACAATGATCACACAATGTTTCACTGGCCTCCTCCACAATTGGCAGCATCACTTCTCTTGTCTTCGTGTCCCATGGTTGCTAGGTAATAGATCCTCCATGACCCAGACAAAACCCAGGCTGTCCAGCCTGGTGAATGTGGTCAATGTCCCATCGTTGCTCTGAGCTAACGTGATCCTGGCCTCCAGAGCAACGGAGATTCCTACCCCAGGGTCATGTTCCCGCGGGTCTGTGCTGACGTCTCGTTCCAGGGCACCAATCCCAGAACGCTGTAGATACCTCACAGCTCTCTGGTCATCCTTCCTTGCTGTGCACACCACAGCTGTAGCACATTACTCTAGGCCCATCCGCCCAGAGTGTGTCCACCTGTATTCACACCTTCCCGTCCGCTGTACCTGAAAAATATTCCCTCGGAGCCCCCTGGCTCGATCCCATTATTACATAACCTCCTCGGCTCCTTACTCTCTCCCCGTATATAGCCTGAGCGCAGCTGCAAAACCATTGCAGCTGGCCCTTATCCCTGCTTTGATGTCAGGGGGCGAATTTCGCCTATAACGTCACGTTGGCTTCACTTCCTCCCCCTTTTTTTTCTAGAATTACTGAGTGTAGCCTCATGGCTTCCCTTCTACTCAACCTGAAGCTCTGTGACATGATCCCGGGGGACCTACTCAAGCCTAACACTCAGTAATGGTGCCGATGAGGTAATATACAGTATATACATACACATACATTATCACAATAAATACCACATTAAAATCATTTCACAACTAATGTTACTAAAGCATCATACTGCCACTGGCTCGCTTCTAGCGAGATTCCTCTAACAACTTAATTAATGAGAAATTAGTAGATCTACTTGGCTCGCCCACTGCAACCACCAACACCTGAAATTTGAAATTCTACCTTATAATCTTATCCATAAGACTTACCCAATCCGACTTAATTAATGAAAATTTTAATGAAAATAATGAATTTTTATTAGTCTTTTATGAGTCTTGCTAGAGATATCGTCTTGACTCGCCTACTGCAGCCACCAACTCCTGCAATTATCTACATTTCATCTTATCCATAAGACTTACCCACTCCGACACACCATCTCCTCTGGTTATCCCAACCACTGATGACCTTAATTAATATAACGCCACACATCCCAACAACCACTTCCTGCGTCCTAACGCACCGACCTTGCTACGCCAATACTCACCTTACCGACCACTACATGGCGCCCCTGCGCCACCATATACTCCACAACACCACACTCCTTACCAGGCGTCCCCAACGCCCTCAACACAACATACGGCGTCCCCAACGCCCTCAACACAACACACGGCGTCCCCAACGCCCTCAACACAACACACGGCGTCCCCAACGCCCTCAACACAACACACGGCGTCCCCAACGCCCTCAACACAACACACGGCGTCCCCAACGCCCTCAACACAACACACGGCGTCCCCAACGCCCTCAACACAACACACGGCGTCCCCAACGCCCTCAACACAACACACGGCGTCCCCAACGCCCTCAACACAACACACGGCGTCCCCAACGCCCTCAATACAACACACGGCGTCCCCAACGCCCTCAACACAACACACGGCGTCCCCAACGCTCTCAACACAACACACGGCGTCCCCAACGCCCTCAACACAACACACGGCGTCCCCAACGCCCTCAACACAACACACGGCGTCCCCAACGCCCTCAACACAACACCCGGCGTCCCCAACGCCCTCAACACAACACACGGCGTCCCCAACACAACACACGACATCCCCAACGCCCTCAACACAACACACGGCGTCCCCAACGCCCTCAACACAACACCCGGCGTCCCCAACGCCCTCAACACAACACACGGCGTCCCCAACGCCCTCAACACAACACACGGCGTCCCCAACGCCCTCAACACAACACACGGCGTCCCCAACGCCCTCAACACAACACACGGCGTCCCCAACGCCCTCAACACAACACACACGGCGTCCCCCAACACCATTACCACCACAGGCATATGCCTTGCGCCAGAGCGCATCAAAACACCACGAGACGTCACCACCAATAAGTAACCAGACGCCACACACACTCCCTTTTCTCTCGTAATCCGTTAATTACCTGACCAACACTCGTCAGGCATAATTTCTTGTGTAGTGGCCACCCGCCACACTCTACCACCTGCGTTAACATACTTCAACGCTAATGTCTACAATACACCCGGTGTTACAACAACCAGTTATGCTACACATGCTACACCTTGGCGCTACAATGCCAACAATGTCATGCACTATACTACATCCATAATATCAACAGTCAAAACATGCACATTTCACTACAGTAGATACTATGCATTACGCTGGCGTTTAATAAGCCACTACACGTGCATTACACTACACACCCCGGCGTGTAGTGTAATGCCAATACACCAATACGCCAATACACAACCATGCACTACACTTGGCGTCCAAACACCAATACACAACCATGCACTACTCCCGGCGCCACACACCCCCACCAACGGGACACGCTCCCCGTGTCCCAAGGTAACACTCTCCATAATGCTACCTGCACCCGCTAAAAATCTCCATGGCCCTCTCCAGGGTACACTAGACGGCGAACCCCAGACGTCAAATTATGCGTCGCTCGCTATGCCAAGGCGTCCATAATTCACTGCGCCTATTTTCTGTATCTACACCTGACAACGCCGGAACTCGCACAGTACTTTAGGTAATATTTCATTATCATTAAAATATTCGATTTACACGTTACATGAAATTTAATTAACTTTAAACTACATAGTTTTCACGCTTAATTTCACCTTAGCAACGGTTTCTCACTATTTCCGCCTTACCAACGATATAAAACAAGCTCCAAGGTGCGGCTCGCTTGGCCCACCCATCGCTTGGCCCGCACATGGGTGCGGGCCACGTGGCACATGGCCCACGCTGGCCCACATTCACCCGCGCTAGTTTACCTCGCCACTCTGTATACTCCGCACTACGAACACTGCACTTATTTTGGTTCCCGATGCTTCAGTGGTCCAGACTTGCATCTTAGCCGTCTCTCGTTGGGGGAATCTGGAAAGAAAGAAATAAACCCCACATGTGCCCCACAATGGCTTTGTCCCATTTAATTAACCAACTCCTCTGACCTGGTCTCACCTGACCTTTCTTTCCTCCGTCTAGTAACCACCATTCTCACCACAACCCGACGTCTACCATTTCCCGAACATTCCCTCACCAACTAAACCAGAACCACACTTCCTTCATCTCGCACAGTGTTCCAAAACCTGTTTGCGCTGCCACCAAATATATCGAGACGCTGAACCCCGGTTCATTCCGAACACAGCGATTACACAACACATAACACCTTGCCTCAGCAACCGTTACTACCACCGTGTACTCCTACACACACCAAACCCTTGAGGCATACCACTAGGTTTGTACTTTAACACAATGAGTGAACATATGGAAGGTATTTAAAGGCCGTCGGGTTTTGTCATTTAATTACAAAGAATAGACTCTGACAAATAATAACATATTAACATACTCAATTAGGTCAATACACTTCCAATACCCATAGACCACTTGACCTCCGCGATCACCACCCACACTCGTAACTTCCGCCTAAGTCCCTAATACGGAATGATTACTACAACGCTCCACACCCGGTTAGTCTTTCATTCAATACTCACATACTGCAGACTTAACTTGGTCACTAAGATCACATCAGGTTCTCGCATAGCTGTCTGCTACACTTCGCTGCTGCCACAAACGGAGATCCAGAGGACTTCTCAGTTCAACTCCCACAATCAAACTGACTCCAATCAGCCATCTACCTCAATCATTTCACCCCGCCTCTCAAGGAAGGTATAATACGATTAACCTTATCCCTAGAGCGGTAACCTTGTTCCTAGAAGCCTGACGAAGAATAATTCCTCTTTCCAGGAATTATTAATTTGGCTAAACAGCTTCGGTCTTAATCCATTGACCTTTCTTAGATATGTGATCCATAGTCTGTCTACTTAACATGTACTTCCAATCATCATTCGTTAAGTGTTGTAGTAATGATCCTCTAGCTAATAATTCCTACTAACTTGTGGATTACAACACCCCCCCCCCCCCCCACAAGTTGACCACACAACGTCTATGGTTATCTGCCACTCTCACTTACGAAGGGAACCCCACACACACACACACAACGGCATATGCCAGGTTGGCTAACATAAGAATGGCCTTTAGAAACTTGTGTAAGGAATCTTTCAAAACTTTGTAAACCACATGTCAGACCAATCTTGGAGTATGCAGCTCCAGCATAGCGTCCAAATCTAGTCAAGCATAACACTAAACTGGAAAAGGTTCAACGGTTTTCCACCAGACTAGTATTCAAACTGAGGGGTATGAGCTACGAGAGGAGACTTCGGGAATTAAACCTACACGTCACTGGAAGACAGAAGAGTTAGAGGGGACTTGATCACCACATATAAGATTCTCAGAGGAATTGATAGGGTAGATAAAGACAGACTATTTAACATAAGGGGTACATGCACTAGGGGACACAGGTGGAAATTGAGTGCCCCAAATGAGCCATTGAGACGTTACAAACTTGGACAAGATCTCCACACGGGAATCACTGGCACGTATCTTGATCTCCAGGTAGGCACTCACCAGTACGAGTTCCTGTTTGCCCAGATATTTTAATCTGACAAGACAGTCCTCCCTGTTCAGAAAGGCCTGAACATCGTCTAGGTCATCGATGGTCGCTTTTTCCGCCATTGTCACCGAGATGGAGCACTAGCACTTAACACACTGCTTTCACTTTAGCACTTAACGCACTGAGCACTGTTCTACGTCAATATTGCACTTTATCGCACCTTATACTGCACTTGCCAATATTGCACGTAATTACACCGGGCACCGCACTACACAATATTGCACTTAATCACAGCGAGCACTTCGCTATACAATGTTGCACGTAATTACACCGGGCACCGCACTACACAATACTGCACTTAATCACAGCGAGCACCGCACTCTACAATATTGCACTGAATCACTCCGAGCACCGCACAGGACGTATAACGTCCTAATAGTCACACACAGGGGGAATTATTTACAGGGATTACGCCACTTCACCACCCCTGTCAAACATACTTGACAAGGGGTCGGATCCCGCTGGGGATGCCAATTATGTTACAGCCCTCTTGGGTCGCAACTGGGTTCTTTCTCTGATGTTAGTAGAGCTTGGGTATCCGGCCCCAAGCTAGTAGTGGCTTTCAAGGGGTGTGCTCCGTAACGCAAGTAAATGAAAGGGGAAGGGATAAAACTGCTCAGAAATAAATATATATTCACCACCACCAATAAATAAATATATAAACAGTCACACGCTGTTACTATTACTACACTTATTTACATTCACTTGTTTTCCTCCGAAGACTCAAGACGTTCACAGTGCTCAAGACGAGTGGTCCTGGTTCTCTTGTGGCCTCACGATGAATCCTTTGATTCCCTCGGCGAGTCTACCCCGGCCACAGGCCAGCCAAATCACAGTCCCACTAAGTGCACCGTCGTGGAGGCCGTCAACCACAAATCCAGCCTATAGCTGGCAGGTTCCAATCAGCAACACTGCGTAGGCCACTCCACGACCGATACTAGGGTTGCGAGCCCTAGGCAGGAGCCCCGTGTGATTACACAGATCACTCTCCTCACCACAACACCCCAGTGGATAGTCTTCTCCACCAATCAGCCCCGGGAACGACAATTCCTCAACTGCCACGTCACAGGCAGGCTAACACAACAGTGTTCATCCGGGGGGGGGGGGGGGGGTGACTCACAGCTTCAGTAGCAGAAGCGTGGAGGTTCTACGGCTGCCTTGGGTAGACTGATCCAACGTTCATTACAGCAGTCCCAGGTCGACTCTGTAATCAGACACGTCATCAGTACCGGTTACACTCTAGGGCACCTCACTCACAGGCTTAGACGCAAACGTCCACCTATCCGCTCCATAGATGGCGTTGCTGTCCAAGCGTCACCTCACCAGAGGTCAGCAGCGGCTGTGTTATGAGCTGATCAGGACGGGAAACTAGCCCTTGTGGCTGGTATTTCCTGTCCTCACTAGATGGCGCCGTCCATTTGGAGGGGGTTTCTGGAGCTGATCCACAGATGGCGTGGTCGTCACTGCTCCATGCTCGGACACTGGGCTCGGGTTCGTAATACACACGCTTTTGTGATACCAGTGGTGAAGCACCATTGCTGCTCAAGGAAGACTTCATGGTGTAGCGGCCTGGAAGAGCTGCGGAGGATCCTGGAAGATAAACCCGGAAGAACCTGATGATGTCAGGGTAGTGAACTTTCAGATGTGGACGGGAAGTTCTAGTTGACTATTTGTAGGGAGTTGGTAGAGTGTTTGGTTGCAATTAGCTTGCAAGACGCAGTGAAAGGTGTATGATTGATTACTATTTTTGTTCCAAGAAGTACTTTTACTTAAATATAGAGTTATGACCGCAGGCTGGATTACCTGCAGTGACATACATGTGTTCTAGGACTGATAGGGTGATTGATTGATCATTGTTGTTTATCAGGGAATATTTATGTTGATGTTTATAAATTTTTAGCCATAGGCTGAATTGCCTGCAGATATTTATATGTTCCAGAGTTGGTAGCGCCATATCATATTGTAATGCATGATTTACCCACTTGGTGAGGCTGATAGTGCAATATTGGCTTATAAGACATGACCTACTTGATGAGGTTGGTATTATTAGGTGATGAGTCATGAGTTAGGATACCACTTGATAACCAGATGATAGAGTCCTGATGGTATTGGGGTGCAACCTGACTACAATAGTTTACAGTGTTGGAGATATATATTATTATACGTGTATATGTATTGTCCATGTGCCTTGTCCAGTAAATGTATTCAAATTTGATGGTGTTTGCCCTTGTCCATCAGAATCTGCCATCGAATCTCACTATGCTGGAGTTCCGTAAGTTGCAGAGGGAGGATCCCTCATTAACACCATTATTCTTCCAGGCCGAAACTCAATCTGATAGTATTCCTGGGTTCTTTGTAGAGAACCAATTGCTCTACCGCAGGTACCGACCCAGTAAACTAACGAAAGATGACGATTGGGCTAATGTCGACCAACTAGTAGTTCCCACCAGCCTACGGCCCGATATTCTACACCTGGCCCATGGAGCGCTATCTCACTATGGTTTAAATAAAACCTATCACGCCATCAGACAAGACTATTACTGGCCAGGTATGATTCAGGATGTAAAAACTTATGTACAACAGTGTCATACATGTCAGATGGCAGGAAAACCCAACATCTCTTTTCCCAAGGCTCCCTTGATTCCTATCCCGGTGCCTTCGGAACCCTTTCGCAGACTCATCATAGACTGTGTTGGTCCTTTACCCCGGACCAGTTCCGGCAACGCTATTACTAACCATCCTGTGTCCAACCACCAGGTTCCCCATAACAGTTCCTGTAAAGAACGTTACGGCTGCTACTGTGGTGAAGCAACTGTTGAAGATCTTTACACAATATGGTTTTCCCTCGGGAGATTCAAAGTGACTGTGGCACCAACTTCACCAGTGATCTCTTCAAGAAGACACTGGAAGAATTCAACATTACTCAGGTATTGTCCAGCCCCTATCATCCTGCTTCACAGGGTTCTCTTGAACGTAGTCACCAAACTATAAAATCACTCCTTAAGAAATTTTGCAATGAAACTATGAAAGACTGGGATAAACAACTTGACATCATCATGTGTATTTTCAGAAGTCTCCCAAATGAGTCTCTAGGAGTGCCTCCTTATGTGATGCTCTACAGACGAAAGTGCCGTACTCCTCTTAAAGCTTTTAAAGACACTCTACGTAATGCCACCTTCAGTGACCCTCAGTATGTGCCCCAGTTTCTTCAAAACTTAAAGCACATTCTAGAGCGAGTGCATAAATTTGCCAACGATAATTTATTAAAAGCTCA
Organism: Procambarus clarkii; assembly: GCF_040958095.1. NCBI lineage: Eukaryota > Metazoa > Arthropoda > Malacostraca > Decapoda > Cambaridae > Procambarus > Procambarus clarkii. Next base: position 21,013,181 of record NC_091231.1, on the reverse strand, counting down.
AGATAGAATGAAGACTCATTTTGACAAACATAGTAAAATCAGGAAATTTAAAGCAGGAGACATCGTTTTAGCATATTTTCCGATCCCTGGTTCTCCAGTGCAAAATAAGTTTTCAGGACCTTACCGCATCAAGGAGTGCAGAAACAACTACAACTACGTTCTTGAGACTCCAGATAGGCGGCGGAGGACCCATTTGTGCCACGTCAATCTTTTGAAGAAGTATAAAGGTACACCCCCCACTGTATTAGTATCTCTCTCCACCTTTCAAGATCCATACCTCCACAGTGAGACCTTCCCTGCTTCTCCTCCTGGAAGCACTAACTCTGAGTTAGTACCTTCCAACTCGGAAATTCTTATAGATCTTCCTAAATATTTGCAGGACTGTAACAGTGCTCCTCTCATCAGAGTATTCCAAGAACATCAGAAGTTGTTCAGTGATGATCCCCAGGGATGTAATGTGGTTCAACACGACATCCAGCTACTTCCTGATACCCGGCCGATTCGTCAACCCTTCTACCGCATCAGCCCGTACAAAAAGGAAGTTATGCGTGCTGAGGTACAGTACTTTCTGGATCATGGGCTGGCCACCCCTTGTGAGTCCCCTTGGGCCTCACCCTGCATCTTGGTGCCGAAACCTCACGGTAAAGTACGATTATGTACAGACTATAAGAAACTGAACCTCGTGACCATCAAGGATGCTTACCCTTTACCTCGTATAGATGATATCCTTGACGCCGTAGGTAATGCTACTTATCTCTCCTAGATTGACTTGTTAAAAGGCTACTATCAGATTAGTCTCACAGAGCGGGCTAAGGAAATATCTGCCTTCACCACTCCTTTTGGCCTGTACAGATATGAACGCCTTCCTTTTGGACTGTGTAATGCCCCGGCCACCTTCCAGCGAGTTGTCAACCGTGTCATCTACAGCCTAGATCACACCTACGCCTACTTGGATGACATCATTGTGGCAACTAACACCTGGAACGAACATCTGCTCCAGCTGCAACGATTGTTCTCCAAGCTCCTGACAATTGGCCTTACCATCAACTTGGGCAAGTCCACCTTTGCTAAAGGTAATGTGCGTTATCTTGGTCATGTGATAGAAAATGGCAGCCTAGCTCCTTTAGACATTCATACTCAAGCCATTCAGCATTACCCACAACCTACAACCAGGAAGCAGCTCCTGTACTTCCTTGGCCTTGCATCTTACTATCGTAGGTTTGTAAAAAATTTCAGTACGGTAGTGACACCACTAATTAATCTGACCAGCCCCAAGCAATGGTATCATTGGACCATTCAACAGACCGTTGCCTTTGAACAACTAAAGTCTCTGCTATGTTCTAATCCCATTTTCGCCTCTCCAGATATTACGAAGCCCTTCATCATCAATGTCGACGCAAGTAGCACCGGCATCGGGGGCATTCTAATGCAACAGCGTGGCGAAGAGGTTCTTCCTCTCAGCTACAAATTGAAGCCTCATCAGAAGAACTATAGCACCATAGAAAAAGAACTCCTCTCCATCGTCCTGAACCTTCAACATTTCGAACCTTACCTACAAGGTAATCGGTCCATTACCATCTATTCAGACCACAATCCCGTACGATTTCTGCAACAAGTCCAATTCAGCAATCAACGTCTTCAACGCTGGGCTCTGTATCTACAGAACTTTAACCTGGAGATATTCTTCATTAAGGGCTCGGATAACATCATAGCAGACGCCCTCTCCGGAGTCTACGAGGTAGAGGCACCTACTCCTACCACTCTACCGTCTAATGAAGTAACTTAACCCATAAGAGCAGGCTTCGGGGGAGAGCTGTGACAGTAATCTCTTTCAAGAGAGATTTAGCCTGCTCCTTCCTACATCGCGTTACTTCTATACTTCTGCAACACCATGATACCACATTCAAGAATAGCATATAAGTAGAATAACAGACGTCTCTACAGGGGGTACACTACCTACTCTCATTCTCCTCACCCCCCTCCCTCACTGTTGGCGCACCACCTCGTCGATCACCAAACGACCACTTCAAACCAACACTCACCATTAGTGAATCAGCGACTTCACGCGACTGCAGCGCCATCTGCATCATCTATATTTAATCTCGCACGAGCAGTTGGCCTCAGAATATTCTTGTGCTCTCGAGCTGACGCTTCTATCTAAGCCTACGTCCTGTATATTAGTAGAGGTTTCAGCCAGCCCACTATTCTCAGCACCTTTAACTAATTTTTGTTTTGCTTATTGTAGAGTAAAGTAATCATTATTTTATTTTATATTGTGTTTTGGCTTTGTATATATTTTGATCTGCACTTTACATAGCCAAGGGATTATCTTTATTTTGTTTATATTTGTTTAAAGTTAATTATTTATAAGATTTGTTTTGCGTGTTTTTCCCTTTCACTTTACCACAGGAGACAACCGCCAAACAGTCAACATTTTGTTTCTCTTTTTTTTAATGTGATTTGCATTTACACCAGCCATAGAGAAAACTGCCTTAACACCTACATTTCTTGTATATGTATATATATATATATATATATATATATATATATATATATATATATATATATATATTTGAGTGAGGTGGGAAGGGTGATGTGGCATTACATTTGAGTGAGGTGGGAAGGATGATGTGGCATTAGAGGATATTAATAGGGTATTAAAAGTATCAACACAAGACAGAACACGAAACAATGGATATTGAATAGAAGTGTTTGTAGAAAGCCTATTGGTCCATATTTCTTGATGCTTCTATATTGGAGCGGAGTCTTGAGGTGGGTAGAATATAGTTGTGCAATAATTGGCTGTTGATTGCTGGTGTTGACTTCTTGATGTGTAGTGCCTCGCAAACGTGTAGCGAGGCACTACACGTTTCTGTAGTGCCTCGCTTCTGTGATGTGTAGTGCCTCTTCGGAGGTTAACCTCCGAAGAGACAACTAACACAACACCCATACCCCCTATTAGACTATTTTACAGGAACTTCTTTTCCACAGCTCATAAAACAGAGGAAAGGGTCCTGAAAGATATTGTTAATAGAAACGTTATCCCTACAGACAAAAATCAGAGGATACAACTGACGATTTACTATAAAACCAGAAAAACGGCCAGCCTACTCATGAGAAACTCTCCAGACACGAAACAGAACGCTTTAAAAGAGACTAACGTCGTCTATGCCTTCAAATGCCCACTTGGGGACTGTAAGCTCCAAAAAACCCAGTATATAGGCAAGACAACAACATCTCTTTCTAGGCGTTTAACGATGCATAAACAACAGGGCTCCATTAAGGAACATATAATCTCTTCCCATAACCAAACCATCGCCAGAGAAATCCTAGTAAACAACACAGAAATCATCGATAGATACAGCGATAGCAGGCAGCTTGACGTTTGCGAGGCACTACACATCAAGAAGTCAACACCAGCAATCAACAGCCAATTATTGCACAACTATATTCTACCCACCTCAAGACTCCGCTCCAATATAGAAGCATCAAGAAATATGGACCAATAGGCTTTCTACAAACACTTCTATTCAATATCCATTGTTTCGTGTTCTGTCTTGTGTTGATACTTTTAATACCCTATTAATATCCTCTAATGCCACATCATCCTTCCCACCTCACTCATATATATATATATATATATATGTTCCAGCGCCTCAGTGTCGCTGTTCAGAGGGGAAATGCGTGTTGTATCTTGGGTACGCACCCGACCCCCGAGGAACTGGACGAGGTCTTCGAACACTGATTGGTATATTGTTATATTGTTATATAAGTGTGTGTTTTCTGTAAACTGTAACATTGCAATAAAATCAAATAAAAAAAAAAAATAATAGGGGTGGTAGGAGAGGAAAAGATTAAAGTATTCAGTGAGACTCCACAAGGTCTTCTCTGAACACTATTTATTTTCTTCTTCGAGGATGTGGGTCCCTTTAATTAAACCAGTGGTGGTACCCCTATATATATATATATATATATATATATATATATATATATATATATATATATATATATATATATATATATATATATATATATACATATATATATATATATATATATATATATATATATATATATCTATATTTAATAATATACATATATATATATATATATATATATATATATATATATATATATATATATACATATATATATATATATATATGTCGTACCTAATAGCCAGAACGCACTTCTCAGCCTACTATTCAAGGCCCGATTTGCCTAATAAGCCAAGTTTTCATGAATTAATGTTTTTTCGTCTACCTAACCTACCTAACCTAACCTAACCTAGCTTTTTTTGGCTACCTAACCTAACCTTACCTATAAATATAGGTTAGGTTAGGTTAGGTAGGGTTGGTTAGGTTCGGTCATATATCTACGTTAATTTTAACTCCAATAAAACAAAATTGACCTCATACATAGAGAAAAGGGTTGCTTTATCATTTCATAAGAAAAAAATTATAGTAAATATATTAATTCAGGAAAACTTGGCTTATTAGGCAAATCGGGCCTTGAATAGTAGGCTGAGAAGTGAGTTCTGGCTACTAGGTACGACATATATATATACATATATATATATATATATATATATATATACATATATATATATATATATATATATATATATATATATATATACATATATATATATATATATATATATATATATATATATATATATACATAAATATATATATATATATATATACATATATATATATATATATATATATATATATATATATATATATATATATATATATATATATATATATTATTAAATATGACCGAATATGTATATATATATATGTATATATATATATATACATATATATATACATATATATATATATATATATATATATATGAATATATATATATATAAAAATGAATATATATATATATATATATATATATATATATATATATATATATATATATATATATATATATATATATATATATATATATATATATATATATATATATATATATATATATATATATATATATTCATTTTTATTTCTAGTCTGACGCGACACGAGCGCGTTTCGTAAAACTTATTACATTTTCAAAGACTTTTAGCTTACAAATACACAACTGAATAGAACTTACGCATCTCCGATTTTATATCTACATTTGAGTGAGGTGGATGGGGTGAGGTGGCATTAATAGGGTATTAATTTCATCAACACAAGACAGAACAAGAGGTGGCATTAATAGGGTATTAATTTCATCAACACAAGACAGAACACGAAACAATGGGTATTGAATAGAAGTGTTTGTAGAAAGCCTATTGGTCCATATTTCTTGATGCTTCTATATTGGAGCGGAGTCTTGAGGTGGGTAGAATATAGTTGTGCATTAATTGGCTGTTGATTGCCGGTGTTGATTTCTTGATGTGTAGTGCCTCGCTAACGTCAAGCCGCCTGCTATCGCTGTATCTATCGATGATTTCTGTGTTGTTTACTAGGATTTCTCTGGCGATGGTTTGGTTGTGGGAAGAGATTATATGTTCCTTATGGAGCCCTGTTGCTTATGCATCGTTAAACGCCTAGAAAGAGATGTTGTTGTCTTGCCTATATACTGGTTTTTTTGGAGCTAACAGTCCCCAAGAGGGCATTTGAAGGCATAGACGACGTTAGTCTCTTTTAAAGCGTTCTGTTTTGTATCTGGAGAGTTTCTCATGAGTAGGCTGGCCGTTTTTCTGGTTTTATAGTAAATCGTCAGTTGTATCCTCTGATTTTTGTCTGTAGGGATAACGTTTCTATTAACAATATCTTTCAGGACCCTTTCCTCCGTTTTATGAGCTGTGGAAAAGAAGTTCCTGTAAAATAGTCTAATAGGGGGTATAGGTGTTGTGTTATTTGTCTCTTCAGAGGTTGCATGGCGTTTCACTTTCCTTCTTATGATGTCTTCGACGAAACCATTGGAGAAGCCGTTGTTGACTAGGACCTGCCTTACCCTACAGAGTTCTTCGTCGACTTGCTTCCATTCTGAGCTGTGGCTGAGAGCACGGTCGACATATGCGTTAACAACACTCCTCTTGTACCTGTCTGGGCAGTCGCTGTTGGCATTTAGGCACATTCCTATGTTCGTTTCCTTAGTGTAGACTGCAGTGTGGAAACCTCCGCTCTTTTCCATGACTGTTACATCTAGAAAGGGCAGCTTCCCATCCTTTTCCATCTCGTAAGTGAAACGCAGCACGGAACTCTGCTCAAATGCCTCCTTCAGCTCCTGCAGATGTCAGACATCAGGTACCTGTGTAAAAATGTCGTCAACATACCTGAAGTATATGGCCGGTTTCAAGTTCATGTCGACTAAGACTTTTTGCTCGATGGTACCCATGTAGAAGTTTGCAAACAGGACACCTAGGGGAGAACCCATGGCGACCCCATCTACTTGCTTATACATGTGCCCATCCGGGCTCAAGAAGGGTGCCTCTTTAGTACAAGCTTGGAGTGGTTTCCTCAGAATATTTTCTGGTATGTCAAGAGGAGTACAGGCTGGATCACGATACAATCTGTCCGCTATCATCCCGATTGTCTCGTCCACAGGTACGTTGGTAAACAGCGATTCTACGTCCAACGAGGCTCTTATCCCTGTGGCCCGTGTGCCCCGCAGTAAGTCAACAAATTCCTTTGGAGACTTCAGGCTGAAGGCGCAGGGAACATAAGGAGTCAGCAGGCCGTTGAGTCGCTTCGCCAGTCTGTACGTGGGTGTGGGTATCTGGCTAATGATTGGCCGAAGTGGGTTTCCAGGCTTGTGTGTCTTGACATTTCCATACGCATATCCAGGTTTATATTCCCCAATGATCTTTGGCAGGTGGAGTCCGGATTTCTTGGCGTTCACAGTTTCGATCAGTTTGTTGACCTTTGCTTTTAATTCGGCTGTAGTGTCCTTCGTTACCCTTTGGAACTTAGTTTGGTCAGAGAGTATGATGGTCATTTTTGCCAGATATTCGTCTTTTTTAAGAATGACATATATTGGCGACTTGTCACCTCTTCTGACAACTATGTCCTTGTTCTCACGAAGGCTTTTAGCTGCCGCTTTGAGCTCGGGGGACAGTATGGTGCTTCTGTAATTGCCTCGATTCTTTCCTCCTTCTGCAATAAGTTCTGCTTGTAAGGTATCTTTGGTAGTGACCTTCTTTTGTGTCTCGAGGTCGAATTTGTCGTCCAACAGAATTTCCAACTCTTCTTTCCGGGCCATCTCACTCGGTCTGGACATAACATGACAGTTTATGCCCAGATTTAGGAGAGTGACTTGGTCCTCAGTGAGGTTAATTCCTGCAAGGTTCAGGAAGCCATCTCTTTGTCGTGGAATTGTCATAGGTCCTCCATATAATGTTGTTAGTTTCTTGATAATCCTTGTTTCAGTGCTGAGGTGATGTTGGTCTGTGAGGATGTCGAGGTGTTGTTCAATGCGGGTACGGATACTTTCGTCGATGTTGCTATTTCTCCACTCGTTTGTAGCATGAAGTAGCTGCGTTTTTTGTCTTTGATTTCATTCTCTGCCTTGTATATCTGATCACGAATTAGATCCTGGCGATATTTTATCGTGAAGGCTTGATTCCTTGCTGCTGGTTCGTGCGCTTTAATATTAGTATATTTTGGTAGCAGTCTTTCCTGTAGACATATATTATTAAATATGACCGAAAAAGTAAGATTAATAATTCTAACACGAATTTTCTTATCTTTCGTACATTTCTTTTCACTGTTGGAGGTAAATCAAAAATCAATTCTCCAAAATTCATTTTTATTTCTAGTCTGACGCGACACGAGCGCGTTTCGTAAAACTTATTACATTTTCAAAGACTTTACACATAAACAACTGAATAGAACTTACATGTCTCCGATTTGTTTATATCTACATTTGAGTGAGGTGGATGGGGTGAGGTGGTATTTAATAGGGTATTAATTTCATCAACACAAGACAGAACACGAAACAATGGGAATTGAAATGGAAGTGTATGTATATATATATATATATATATATATATATATATATATATATATATATATATATATATATATATATATATATATATATATATATATATATACATATATATATACATACATATATATATATATATATATATATATATATATATATATACATATATATATATATATATATATACATACATATATATATATATATATATATATATATATATATATATATATATATATATATATATATATATATATATATGACCGAAAAGGTAAGATTAATAATTCTAACACGAATCTTCTGAATATTTCTTATGTTTTTCTTCACTGTCGGTGGTAATAAAAATAACAATTCTCCAAAATTAATTTTGCAATTGTCTGACGTCTGAACGCGTTTCGTAATTCGTATTACATTTTCAAAGACTTAATTTACACACAAATTCGTTGTATTTATACTCTATGGGATGAGGTGATATGGTACAAAAGTTTTGGGTGAGGTGACAATCGCAAGACAGAACACGGAACAATGGGTATAAATTGGATAAGTGAACATATGAATGGAAGTAACTGCAGAAGGTCTATTGGCTCATACTTCCTCTTGCTCCTTCCATATTGGTTCGGGGTCTTGAAGTAGGTAGAATATAGTTGTGCATTAATTGGATGTTGATTGCTGGTGTTGACTTTTTGATGTGTAGTGCCTGGCTGATGTCAAGCCGCCTGCTATCGCCGTACCTATCGATGATTTCTGTGTTCTTTATTAAGATTTCTCTGGTGATGATCTGGTTGTGAGAAGCGATTATGTGTTCCTTGATGGCTCCCTGTTGCTTATGCATTGTTAGTCGCCTAGAAAGAGACGTTGTTGTCTTGCCTATATACTGAGTTCTTTGGGGCTTACAGTCCCCAAGTGGGCATTTAAAGGCATAGACGACGTTGGTCTCCTTCAAAGCGTTCTGCTTGGTGTCAGGCGAATTTTTTTATGAGAAGATTGGCCGTTTTTTTGGTTTTATAATAAATTATCAATTGTATATTCTGATTTTTGTCTGTAGGGATGACGTTCCTATGAACAATATCTTTCAGGACCCTTTCCTCCGTTTTATGAGCCGTCGAAAAGAAGTTCCTGTAAAATAGTCTAATTGGGGGTACAAGTGTTGTGTTGTTGACTCTTCAGAAGTTGCATGGCATTATAACTTTTCATTTTATGATATCTTCAACGAAATCGTTAGAGAAGCCGTTGTTGACTAAGACTTGCCTTACCCTTCAGAGTTCTTCATCGACTTCTTTCCATCCTGAGCTGTGGCTTATAGCATGTTCGACGTAAGCATTGACAACACTCCTCTTGTACCTGTCTGGGCAGTCACTATTGACATTAAGGCACATTCCTATGTTTGTTTCTTTGGTGTAGACTGCAGTATGGAAGCCTCCACTCCTTTCCATGACAGTTACATCCAGAAAGGGCAGCTTCCCATTGTTCTCCCTCTCGTACGTGAAACTCAACACAGAAATCTGCTCAAATGCCTCCTTTAGCTGCTGCAGATCTCTGGCATCAGGTACCTGTGTAAAAATGTCGTCAATATACCTGCAGTACATGGCGGGTTTCCAGCCCATGTCAACTAAGACCCTCTGTTTGATGGTGCCCATATAGATGTTCGCAAACAGGACACCTAGGGGAGAACCCATGGCGACCCCATCTACTTATACATGTGCCCATCTGGGCTCACGAAGGGTGCCTTTTTAGTGCAGGCTTGGAGGAGTTTCCTCAGTATGCTTTCTGGCATGTCAAGAGGAGTGCAAGCCGGGTCACTATACACTCCATACACGATATGGCCTGGTATGGGTGACTATCCATGTGTACCTATGCGTGTGTGTGTATGTGTGTTATGGACCCGAATCCAGCGTCCTAGCACGGAGCAGTGACGACCGCGCCATCTGTGGGTCAGCTCCCGAAACCCCCTCCCAATGGACGACGACACCTGGTGAGGACGAACTGTACCGGCCACAAGGGCCAGTTTCCAGTCCTGTGTAGCTCACAACACCGCCGCTGCTGACCTCTGGTGAGGTGGTGCTCAGACGACAACGCCATCTATGGAGTGGATATGTCGGGCGTTTGTGTCTGAGCCTATAAGTGAGGTGCTTTAGTGTGTCCCTGTTATTGATGACGTGTCTGCTTACAGAGTCGACCTGGGACTGCTGTAAGGGAAGTTGAGTGAGTCTACCCAAGGCAGCCGTCCCCATTCCAAGTGCTTTGCTGCAGCAGCTGTGAGTCGCCTCCCGGAGGAACACTGTGGTGTTACCCTGCCAGTGAAGTGGCAGTTGAAGGATTGCCGTACCCGGGACCGACTGCTGGAGACGATTGACCACTGGGGTATTGTGGACAGGAGAGTGATCTGTGGTATCACACGAGGCTCCTGACTAGGGCGTTACCCTAGTATCGCTCGTGGAGTGGCCTGAACAGCGTTGCTGATCCGGAACCTGCCAGCAGTCTGCTGGACTTGTGGTTGACGGCCTCCACGGCGGTGCCCCCAGTGGACCTGTGTTTTGGCTGGCCTGTGGCCGGGGTAGACTCAGCTTCTCGAAGGATTCGTCGAGAGGCCACGAGAGCACCGAGAGCTTGGCACCGAGAGGATCCAGAGTCTTCAGGAGAAGACGACCGTGTAAATAATTCCCCTGTGCAGTGTTAATACCCCTCCCCCTGAGTAACCTTTTATATATTATTTATTGGTGGTGGTGTTAATTATAATATTAAGTTTTTGCCTTTCTTTCCCTTCCCCTTTTTTGTTTACTTGCGTTACTGATCACATCCCTTGAAAGCCACTACTGGCTTAGGGCCGGATACCCTTCCTCTAACGACATCAGAGTAAGAACCCAGTTGCGACCCGAGAGGGCCGTAACAATGTGTATGCATGTGTGTGTATGTGTATGCGTGTGTGTGTGTGTGTGTGTGTGTATGTTTGTTTGCTTTACATGAATCTGATCGATTAACATGTGTATATTTGATTATTATTGAGTAAACACATTAATGGAGAACGGCCTGGTATGGGTGATAATCCATGTGTACCATTCACCATTGGCACATGTGTACCTAGGTGTGTGTGTGTGTGTGTGTGTGTTTGTTTGTTTATGTTATATGAATTTGATAGATTATCACGTGCACATGTGAGTATCAATGTGTACATACATTGATACACACAGTCCGGGTCATGGGATGGTAGACGCGTTGCGCGTTGCTCGCTCGATTAAGTTTCATATTTCGGGACATTAGAGGGATACACGGAAAATTTGTTGATTAGTGATTATACAAAGTGCAACACACCGATTAGAAACTACAAAATTCATGGATTGCGTCCGATAGTGCAAATTAGTCAAGACCAGGGGTACGACATCAGTGTCAAGACAAGCACCTGGCGCCACTGATTGGTCAGAGGGTACGCAACTTGATGTGACAGTGAAGACGAAAACTAATAGTGAATAGAATAGTGAGGAAGTGAGTCTAAAACGTGCAGCATTAGAGCTATACCGGTGCTAAGGGGAACAAGAAGCTGATTACTGGTGGTATAAGGAATAAGAGGGAGGTATCTACGCCTGGCAGCAGCGTGGACTCCAGCAGGCCTACGAGACGTCAACAGTACTTCTATTATCTGTTTGTGTTGTGGGGGGGGGGAGAGTGGATTGATGGTGAGGCCTCTCAATAAGTCAGTACACCACTAGTGTACAGACTTAGTGTATTATAATAGTTAGTCTTGGATATAAGTAACAAACATAAACGAACCTCAAGACACCGTATACGGCTCACGGCTCACGTGGGTTCTCATTTCGTGGCACCCAAGTGAGAACAAAAAAAAAACTACACAACACCCTACCTTCTCTCACCCCTTCCCCCACCCCCCTCACTGTAGCACCTCCAACAGTACAGTACTCCAACAGTACCCTTAAGTCCTCAACAGAGTGCAGGGTTTATATAATATCATATCAAAGTCACTAAAGCATTCCATTCAATGATACAAGAGAAATTGGTAGACAGGAGGCTAGGACCTTAATATGACCTCACCGGACAAACCGATAAGTCCCCTAGATCTCCCCCCCCCCCCTCCCCTCCACAGTAAACTGAAGACAACACCCTCACGTACAAGCACACGCTCACACACACACGCTCACACACACACACACACACACATACACACACACACACACACACACACACACACACACACACACACACACACACACACACACACACACACACACACACACACACACACACACACACACACACACACACACAAAGCAGCTAACGTAGTCCCGATATACAAGAAAGGGGATAGACAGGAGGCACTGAACTACAGGCCCGTGTCCCTAACCTGCATACCATGCAAGCTGATGGAGAAGATTGTGCGAAAAAAACCAGTGGAGCATCTGGAGCGAAGGAACTTTGTAACACAGCATCAACATGGGTTCAGGGATGGCAGGTCCTGCCTCACAGGGTTACTTGAATTCTACGACCAGGCAACAAAAATAAGGCAAGAAAGAGAAGGGTGGTCAGACTGCATATTTTTGGATTGTCAGAAAGCCTTTGATACAGTGCCACACAAGAGGCTAGTGCGAAAGTTGGAGATGCAGGCTGGAGTGAAAGGTAAGGTACTCCGGTGGATAGAAGAGTACCTAAGCAACAGGAGACAACGAGTCTGTGTGAGGGGTGAGGTCTCAGATTGGCGAGACGTCACAAGTGGAGTCCCGCAGGGGTCAGTCCTTGGACCTATACTGTTTCTGGTATATGTAAATAATCTCCCAGAGGGTATAGATTCGTTCCTCTCAATGTTTGCCGACGATGCAAAAATTATGAGGAGGATTGAAACAGAGGATGATAGTAGGAGGCTACAAGATGACCTAGATAGACTGAGTGAATGGTCCAAGAAATGGCTGTTGAAGTTCAACCCGAGTAAATGCAAAGTAATGAAACTAGGCAGTGGAAACAGGAGGCCAGACACAGGATACAGAATAGGAGATGAAGTACTTAATGAAACAGACAGAGAGAAAGATCTAGGAGTTGATATCACACCAAACCGGTCTCCTGAAGCCCACATAAAGAGGAATAACGTTTGCGGCATATGCGAGGCTGGCTAACATCAGAACGGCGTTCAGGAACCTGTGTAAGGAATCATTCAGAATCTTGTACACCACGTATGTACGACCAATCCTGGAGTATGCGGGCCCAGCAAGAGCCCGTACCTTGTCAAGCACAAGACGAAGCTGGAAAAAGCCCAAAGGTATGCTACTAGACTAGTCCCAGAACTAAGAGGCATGAGTTATGAGGAAAGGCTGCGGGAAATGCACCTTACGACCCTGGAAGACAGAAGAGTAAGGAAGCACATGATCACAACCTACAAAATCCTCAGGGGAATCGACCGGGTAAACAAGGATGAACTATTCAACACTGGAGGGACGTGAACAAGGAGACACAGGTGGAAGCTGAGTACCCAAATGAACCACAGAGACATTAGAAAGAACTTTTTCAGTGTCAGAGTAGTTAGTAAATGGAATGTACTAGGGAGTGATGTGGTGGAGGCTGACTCCATACACAGTTTCAAATGTAGATATGATAGAGCCCAGTAGGCTCAGGAATCTGTACACCAGTTGATTGACGGTTGAGAGGCGGGACCAAAAAGCTAAAGCTCAGCCTCCGCAAGCACAATTAGGTGAGTACACACACACATGTTTGCTGACGACGCCAAAATTATGAGAAGGATTAAGACTGAGGAGGACAGCTTGAGGCTTCAAAAAGACCTGGACATGATGCAGGAATGGTCGAACAAATGGCTGTTAGAGTTTAACCCAAGCAAATGTAATGAAATGAAGATAGGGGTAGGAAGCAGGAGACCAGATACAAGGTATCATTTGGGAGATGAAATACTTCAAGAGTCAGAGAAAGAGAAAGACCTGGAGGTTGATATCACACCAGATCTGTCCCCTGAAGCTCATATCAAGAGGATAACATCAGCAGCATATGCCAGGTTGGCTAACATAAGAATGGCCTTTAGAAACTTGTGTAAGGAATCTTTCAGAACATTATATACCACATATGTCAGACCAATCCTGGAGTATGCAGCTCCAGCATGGAGTCCATATCTAGTCAAGCATAAGACTAAACTGGAAAAGGTTCAAAGGTTTGCCCCCAGACTAGTACCCGAGCTGAGAGGTATGAGCTACGAGGAGAGACTACAGGAATTAAACCTCACTTCGCTGGAAGACAGAAGAGTTAAGGGGGACATGATCACCACATTCAAGATTCTGAAGGGAATTGATAGGGCAGATAAAGACAGGCTATTTAACACAAGGGGTACACGCACAAGGGGACACAGGTGGAAACTGAGTGCCCAAATGAGCCACAGAGATATTAGAAAGAACTTTTTTAGTGTCAGAGTGGTTGACAAATGGAATGCATTAGGAAGTGATGTGGTGGAGGCTGCCTCCATACACAGTTTCAAGTGTAGATATGATAGAGCCCAATAGGCTCAGGAATATGTACACCTGTTGATTGATGGTTGAGAGGCGGGACCAAAGAGCCAGAGCTCAACCCCCGCAAACACAACTAGGTGAGTACAACTAGGTGAGTACACACACACACACACAGCATGTCAGAGAACCCACAAGGATGAGAGGAAATGACGAACCAGCGAGACTCGACCTGGTCTTCACCCTGAACGACTCTGACATAAGAGAAATCGGTTTGGAGGCCCCAGTAGGAATGAGCGACCACAGTGTATTGGTATTTGAGTACCTGATTGAAGAAGAGTTATTGAACTCGAGGGGGGATATGGAAACCAAAAGGTTAGCATACCGAAAGGGAAACTATGAGGAGATAAGACAATTCCTAACAGATATAGTATGGGAAACAGAGCTCAGGGAAAAGACGGCCCAAGATATGATGGACTACATCACACAAAAATGCAAGGACGCAGCAAACAAGTTTGTCCTAGCCCAAAAGGAAAACAGTGAAATGAAGATGAGAAACCCATGGTTTAATCAGAGATGTAGGCTAGCTAAGCAGCAAAGTAAAAGGGCATGGAGAAACTATAGGAATAACAGGACACTGGAGAGCAGAGAAAGATACCAGAATGCCAGGAATGAATATGTCAGGATGAGAAGAGAGGCAGAAAGACAATACGAAAATGACATCGCAAGCAAGGCAAAGACTCAGCCTAAATTGCTGCATAGCCACATCAGGAGAAAAACAACAGTAAAAGAACAGGTTATGAAATTAAGGATAGGGGCAGAAGGATTCACTACAAACGACAAGGAAGTGTGTGAGGAACTGAATAAGAAATTCCAAGAGGTCTTCACCTTAGAGCAAGGAGAAATCCAAGAGATAAGAGAGGGAATAGCTAACCAGGAACCACTGGAAGAGTTTGAGATTACCAGCGGGGAAGTAAGGAAGTGTTTACTAGAGTTGGATGTGACAAAGGCTATAGGCGCAGATGAAATCTCCCCTTGGATACTAAAGGAAGGAGCAGAAGAACTGTGCCTCCCACTCTCCATAGTGTATAACAAATCTCTGGCAACAAGGGAACTGCCAGAAATTTGGAAAGCAGCTAACGTAGTCCCGATATACAAGAAAGGGGATAGACAGGAGGCACTGAATTACAGGCCAGTATCCCTAACCTGCATACCATGCAAGCTAATGGAGAAGATTGTGCGAAGAAAGCTAGTGGAGCACATGGAGCGAAAGAGCTTTGTAACACAGCATCAACATAGATTCATGGATGGCAGGTCCTGCCTCACAGGGTTACTTGAATTCTAAGACCAGGCAACAAAAATAAGGCAAGAAAGAGAAGGGTGGGCAGACTGCATATTTTTGGATTGTGAGAAAGCCTTTGATACAGTGCCACACAAGAAGCTAGTGAAAAAGCTGAAGATGCAGGCTGGAGTGAAAGGGAAGGTACTCCGTTGGATACAGGAGTACCTAAGTAACAGGAGACAACGAGTCAGTGTGAGGAATGAGGTCTCAGATTGGCGAGACGTTATGAGTGGAGTCCCGCAGGGGTCAATCCTTGGACCTATACTGTTTCTGATATATGTAAATGATCTCCCAGAGGGTATAGAATCGTTTCTCTCTATATTTGTTGATGATGCAAAAATTATGAGGAGGATTGAAACAGAGGATGATAGTAGGAGGCTACAAGATGACCTAGATAGACTGAGTGAATGGGCCAACAAATGGCTGTTGAAGTTCAACCCGAGTAAATGCAAAGTAATGAAACAGGAGGCCAGACACAGGATGCAGAATAGGAGATGAAGTACTTAATTAAACGAACAGAGAGAAAGATCTAGGAGTTGATATCACGCCAAACCTGTCTCCTGAAGCCCACATAAAAAGAATAACGTCTGCGGCATATGCGAGGCTGGCTAACATCAGAACAGCGTTCAGGAACCTGTGTAAGGAATCATTCAGAATCTTGTACGCCACATATGTAAGACCAATCCTGGAGTATGCGGCCCCAGCATGGAGCCCGTACCTTGGCAAGCACAAGACGAAGCTGGAAAAAGTCCAAAAGTATGCCACTAGACTAGTCCCAGAACTAAGAGGCATGAGTTACGAGGAAAGGCTGCGGGAAATGCACCTTACGACACTGGAAGACAGAAGAGTAAGGGGAGACATGATCACAACCTACAAAATCCTCAGAGGAATCGACCGGGTAAACAAGGATAAACTATTCAACACTGGTGGGACGCAAACAAGGGGACACAGGTGGAAACTGAGTACCCACATGAGCCACAGAGACATTAGAAGGAACTTTTTCAGTGTCAGAGTAGTTAACGGATGGAATGCATTAGGCAGTGATGTGGTGGAGGCTGAGTCCATGCACAGTTTTAAATGTAGATATGATAGAGCCCAGTAGCCTCAGGAATCTGTACACCAGTTGATTGACAGTTGAGAGGCAGGACCAAAGAGCCAAAGCTCAAACCCTGCAAGCACAAACAGGTGAGTACACACACACACAATCACAAACAGGATTTGACACCGTGGCGAGAAGCGACCATTCCTATCTCCCTCTCCTCGCTGACACTTCCCTCTCTCACGCTCTCCTCTCCCCCTCTCTCTCATTACTTCCCCCTCTCTCTCTCCATCTCCCTGTAACTCTCTCCCTCTCAACCACTCCCTCCCCCTCTCTCACTCACACTTGTCTCCCCCCCATTTCTCTGTCTGTCTGTCTGTCTCTCCCTCTCTCTCTCTCTCTCTCTCTCTCTCTCTCTCTCTCTCTCTCTCTCTCTCTCTCTCTCTCTCTCTCTCTCTCTCTCTCTCTCTCTCTCTCTCTCTCTCTCTCTCTCTCTCTCTCTCTCTCTCTCTCTCTCTCTCTCTCTCTCTCTCTCTCTCTCTCTCTCTCTCTCTCTCTCTCTCTCTCTCTCTCTCTCTCTCTCTCTCTCTCTCTCTCTCTCTCTCTCTCTCTCTCTCTCTCTCTCTCTCTCTCTCTCTCTCTCTCTCTCTCTCTCTCTCTCTCTCTCTCTCTCTCTCTCTCTCTCTCTCTCTCTCTCTCTCTCCCTCTCTCTCTCACCTCCTTCTCTCTCCCCCTTCTCCTCTATTATCTCTCTCCCCCCCCTTCTCTCTCTCATCTCTCCCCCCTTCTCTTTCATCTCTCCCCCTTCTATCTCATCTCTCCCCCCCCCTTCCCTCTCATCTCTCTCTCCCCCCTTCTCTCTTATCTCTCTCCCCCCTTCTCTCTTATCTCTCATCTCTCCCCCTTCTCTCTCCTCTCTCCCCCTCTCTCTCATCTCTCCCCCCTTCTCTCTCATCTCTCTCCCCCCTTCTCTCTCATCTCTCCCCCCTTTTCTCTCATCTCTCCCCCCTTCTCTCTCATCCCTCTCCCCCCTTCTCTCTTATCTCTCTCCCCACCCCTTCTTCTCTCTCATCTCTCCCCCTTTTCTCTCATCTCTCCCCCTTCTCTCTCATCTCTCTCCCCCCTTCTCTCTCACCTCTCCCCCCCCTTTTCTCTCTCATCTCTCTCCCCCCTTTTCTCTCTCATCTCTCTCTCCTCTTCTCTCTCATCTCTTCCCCCCTTCTCTCTCATCTCTCCCCCCTTCTCTCTCATCCCTCTCCCCCCTTCTCTCTTATCTCTCTCCCCACCCCCCTCCTTCTCTCTCATCTCTCTCAACTATCTCCCACCTCTATCTCTCTCATAGGGAGAAAACATGTCTGTGAGACTGACTCCGGGAAGCAGCCACAGGAAGACAGACATGGGAGGGACAAACTCAGAGGATGGGGGGGGGGGGAACAGGAAGCCTGGATTAAGGGAATATTCCAGCAAATGTGGGATTAATTCAGTGAAGGTCTGAGGGTAATGAGGGAGACAGCAACCAACCTGCAGGATGAACTAAGGGCAGCAAAGGAGGAGATAAGAAGCCTGAAGGAGACTCCCTCCCCAATATAAGACACGAACTGAGATAGGAATGCTACTGTTGAGGGGAATTCTTCACCACAACGCTCTTTTGCAGAACTGTTTAAAAAGAGCCCTGAAGCTAGGTCTGCAGTTAGGGAAGTTGACATGGAAGTGGCTTCTCAGGATGCAGCTAAATGTACTAGCCAGCTGATAGAGCAGAAAAGAGCAGAAGTAATAGTAGGCATTAGGGAGCAAACAGGGACCAGTCCAATGGACAGGAGAGAGAAGGACAAAAATGAAGTTAATGAGATCCTTAAGGGACTAAAGATGGAAAGGGCTGACCAAAATATCGAAAAGATTTTCAGGATCGGACGGTACAACAAGGACAGAGACCGACTGGTAAAGATGGTATTCACAAGCAAGAGATTTGTTAGCAAGGAAGAGTGGACTAGCAAATGTACAGAAGTTCAAAAAAGTATTCATACAGAGGGATATGACAAGGGACGAGAGTAGGAAGGCAGCATCCGCCAGGATGGAGTGCAGGGAGAGAGAAAGAAATCAGGGAGTCACAACCCCGAGCCCTACAATCCCAGAGGGGAGCGGGGAACCCTCCACAAGCAGCTCAACAGACACAGTGAGAGAAGCACCTCCCCCATCCTCCACCCAATAGATGCCCTACCTGCCCCAACCCCTGGTGCCCACCTTGGGTACTTTCCCCCCACTCTCCCCTCCTCAGGAACTCCCATCTTCCCCACCCCACCAGGCCCTCCTTAATCCCCCATGCCCTCCCTTCTCCCCGACCCCCAAGCCCTCCATTCTCCCCCCCCTCTCCCCTCCAAACTCTCCAGTATCCCCCACCTGCTTGAGGCTTTCCTTCTCCCCCACTCTCCTAAACCCTTCCTGCTCCCCCACTCTCCTAAGCCCTCCCTTCTTCCTCAACCCCCTCAGCACTCCCTTTCCCCCATCCTCATCCCCCCAAGCCCTCCTCCCTGTTATACACCCCCAAGCCCCCCATTCCCCCCCATCCCTCCAAACCCTCCCTCCTCACACACCCCACCAAGCCTCCCCTTCTCCCACACTCTCCAAAGCCTTCCCTTCTCACCCACTCCCCCAAGCCTTCCCCTCTCACCCACCTCCCCCAAGCCTCCCCAGCCTCCCCACCCCTAATGCCTCCACCGCCTCCCCCCCCCCAAGCCTCTCCCGTCTCCCCACCCCCAAGCCTCCTCCGTCTCCGTCTCCCCACCCCTTACACCACCCTCCACGTACCGGATCCTCCCAGCCCCCACACAAACCAGATCCCCCAGGTCCTCCTTCATAGGTCCTCCCATCCCAATTCCCTCCATGTTTCACTGCTTCAGGGGAAGCAAAAGGATTTGAGAAGGGACAGAAGAGTCAGTTTCAGGGTGATGTACTCGAACATAGATGGGATCACAAGCAAGGCAAGAGAAATAAGGGAAAGAGCACAGGAAGTGAGCCCAGATGTAATCGGGCTCACTGAAACAAAACTCTCAGGAATCATAACGAATGCAGTGTTTCTCCAGAACTACACTGTAATAAGGAAAGAGAGGGAGGGATGGGGAGGAGGTGGAGTGGCCCTACTAATGAGAAAAGAATGGAGTCTCAAGGAGATGGCCATCCCGGGCTGCGAGGGTTTCAGAGACTACATAACAGGCATCATGACAATGGAAGGACCAAAAGTAGTAGTAGCTGTGATATATAACCCTCCACCAAATGAAATAAGACCAAGGCAAGAGTATGACAACAACAACACGGCAGTTAACACAATAACTGAGAAGGCAGCCTCTGCTGCCTGTAGAAATAGATCCCATATGGTCATCATGGGGGAATTCAATCATGGAAGGATAGACTGGGAGAACAAGGATCCGCATGGAGGAGAGGATACATGGAGAACCAAGCTAATGGAGGTGGCGACAAGAAACATTCTAAGCCAACATGTCAAGGAACCCACTAGGATGAGAGGTAATAATGAACCAGCAAGATTCAACCAAGTCTTCACTCTGAACAACTCCGACATAAGGGAAATCGGTTTTGAGGCCCCAGCAGGAATAAGCGACCACAGTTCACTGGTGTTTGAGTATCTGGTTGAGGAAGGGTTAATGAACTCGAGGAGCGGCACTGAAAACAAAAGGCTGGCTTTCCGTTAGGGAAACTACGAGGAGATAAGAAGATTCCTAACAGATATAACATGGGTAACAGAGCTCAGGGGTAAGACGGCCCAAGACTATATCAGACTGGACCACATCACGCAGAAATACAAGGAGGCAGCAAACAAGTTTGTCCCAGTCCAAAAGGAAGACAACGACATGAAGATGAGAAACCCATGGTTTAATCAGAGATGTAGACTAGCTAAGCAGCAAAGTAAAAGGGCATGGAGAAACTATAGGAATAACAGGATACTTGGGAGCAGAGAAAGATACCAGAGTGCCAGGAATGAATATGTCAGGATGAGAAGAGAGACAGAAAGACAATACGAAAATTACATCACGAGCAAGGCAAAGACTCGGCCTAAATTGCTGCACAGCCACATAAGGAGAAAAACAACATTTTTTTTTATTTTTTTTTCTATCACAGACGTGGCCACACAGTTACAATGCTAACCAGCCAACCTGTCCTCTTAAAAAGAACGTCGGTTTTGGCCGTTTGCCTGTATGGCCGAATTTGGATGTAATTTGAAAATGAAAAAAAAATGAAAATAAATTTGGGATTTTTTTTTCAACAACAGTAAGTTAAGGGTCCTCTGATAGGTTAGGTGGGCAGGAAATTCTCATAAAGTTTCAAAACGTTATGAAAAACGTTAATTTCAAGTGCCCTCTCATAACCTCTGCGCGTACGCCGGACAACTCAAACAGAAAACGGAAGAGAACGTCACTTTTATGAGACGATTTCATTTCAAATTACGTCCAAATTTAGCCATATCGCGCATACGAGCCAAAAGTTACGTTATTTTTAAGAGGACGGGTTGAACCAGCATATATACATTTTCTTCTGTCCTCCATGGACAGGGTTAGAGATGCGTTAAACATATAGTTCAAGGGTTTATTGAACAATCAACCAGAGAAGGTGATTCGGTGCTTTTAAAATGCTAAGCTAACCTACATATGTAAATACATAAATACACAGATTTACGTATGCCCTACATAAAGTGTTCGATGTGTCTTTACATAGTGTCATTAATGTGAATTTACAAAGATGAAATGTAATTCTGATCAGCTTTCATATATACTTTATACACATACATATACATACACACACACATGCATTCACATATATTTGTCTCTTTTACTCTGACAGGGTGAGATAGCTGATAGAGAAACTAGTGTGCAATTAAGCACTTAATTACTGAAGGTGATTAAGGTGCTTTTTAAAGCTCAGGTTATATAGTTACATCACATACATACATTGTATAATTGATATATTACATGGTTAATCTTGGGTACAAGTCCAATATATCATCAAATGTTCCAGTACTCATATAGTAATTACACAGTTCAGCATACCTTAGCCCAGGAGTGCGAAAGTCAGTCAATATGGAACATTCTACAATATAATGTTAAAGAGAGTGCATGTTTTCGCTTTCACAAAGTTGACACATTGTGTACTCGGCATTTGAGTTTTGAGAAAGCTGCCAGATACGTCTATATCCCAGGCATATTCTCGCCACTATAACATCACATTGCCGTGTTCTTGTTCTATTAGTCCCATATGTGAATGTCTCCTCACGATATCTATCATAATATTTAATGCTACAACTTTCAGGTCTTTGTGAATTTGTTAGGTCGGTGAGATCTTCATTAGATATTTGTTTAAGTATTCTCTTTGTCTCTGCTAATGAAACACCCAAATCAATTTCTACCACTGGTTTTCTACTGGCTGTCTTTGCAAGCATATCAACAGTGTCATGCCTTGAGATGCCAACATGTGATGGTATCCATAGGAATTTAATTTCAAATCTGTTTTCTTTAGCAGCTAAAACATTCATTCGAATATCACTGACAATTTTCTGGGTGTCACTACTATGTACGCTCAATGCCATGAGTGCACTCTGCGAGTCACAGTATATAAGTCCACTGCCTTTGTGTGGTAATGAAATTAAGGATAGGGGCAGAAGGTTTCACTACAAACGACAAGGAAGTGTGTGAGGAACTGAATATGAAATTCCAGGAGGTCTTCACCTCAGAGCACGGAGAAATTCCAGAGATAAGAGAGGGAATAGTTAACCAGGAACCACTGGAAGAGTTTGAGATTACCAGCGGGGAAGTAAGGAAGTTGCTCCTAGAGTTGGATGTGACAAAGGCTATAGGCCCAGATCGAATCTCCCCTTGGATACTGAAGGAAAGGAGCAGAAGCACTGTGCTTGCTACTCTCCATAGTGTATAACAAATCACTGGCAACAGAGGAGCTGCCAGAAATTTGGAAAACAGCTAACGTAGTCCCGATATACAAGAAGGGGGATAGACAGGAGGCACTGAACTACAGGCCAGTGTCCCTAACCTGCATACCATGCAAGCTGATGGAGAAGATTGTGCGAAGGAAGCTAGTGGAGCACCTGGAAGGAAAGAACTTTGTAACACAGCATCAACATGGATTCAGGGATGGCAGGTCCTGCCTCACAGGGTTACTTGAATTCTACGACCAGGCAACAATAATAAGGCAAGAAAGAGAAGGGTGGGCAGACTGCATATTTTTGGATTGTGAGAAAGCCTTTGATACTGTGCCACACAAGAGGCTAGTGAAAAAGCTGGAGATGCAGGCTGGAGTGAAAGGGAAGGTACTCCGTAGGATACAGGAGTACGTAAGCAACAGGAGACAACGAGTCAGTGTGAGGGGTGAGGTCTCATATTGGCGAAACGTCACCAGTGGGGTCCCGTAGAGTTAAGTCCTTGGACCCATACTATTTCTTATATATGTAAATGATCTTCCAAATGGTATAGAATCATTCCTCTCATTGTTTGCTGAAGATGCAAAAATTATGAGGAGGATTAAGACGGAGAAAGGCAGTATGAGGCCGCAAGATGACCTAGACAGACTGAATGAACGGTCCAACAAATGACTTCTAAAGTTCAACCCGAGAAAATGTAGGGTAATGAAACTAGGCAGTGGAAACAAGAGGCCAGACACAGGATACAGAATTGGAGATGAAGTCCTTCATAAAACGGACAGAGAGAAGGATCTAGGAGCTGACATCACACCAAATCTGTCTCCTGAAGGCCACATCAAAAGAATAAAATCGGCGGCGTATGCGAGGCTGGCTAACATCACAACTGCTTTCAGGAACCTGTGTAAGGAATCATTCAGAACCTTGTATACCAAATTTGTCAGACCAATCCTGGAGTATTCGGCCCCAGCATGAAGCCCGTACCTAGTCAAGCACAAGACTCAACCAAAGCTGCTCCACAGCCACATCAGAAGGAAAACAGCAGTGAAGGAACAAGTGATGAAGCTGTGGAAAGGGGAGAACAGATACACAGAGAATGACAAGGAGGTGTGTGAAGAACTCAACAAGGGATTTCAGGAGGTCTTCACAATAGAACAAGGAGAAGCCCCTGCACTAAATGAGGAGGCGGCAAACCAAGCAACCTTGGAGGAATTTGACCTCACCAGTGATGAGGTCAAAAGGTGTCTGCTGGAGCTGGATGTGACAAAGGCTGTTGGGCCTGATAGAATCTCACCATGGATACTAAAGGAAGGTGCAGAAGCACTAAGTGTGCCACTCTCTGTGGTGTATAACAGGTCACTGGAAACAGGAGACTTACCAGAAAGTTGAAAGACAGCTAACGTGGTCCCAATATACAAAAATGGTGACAGGCAAAAGGCACTGAATTACAGGCCAGTTTCCTTAACTTGTATACCATGCAAGGTGATGGAGAAGATCGTGAGGAAAAGGCTCGTAGAGCATCTGGAGGGAAATAACTTTGTAACGCACCACCAACATGGGTTCAGAGATGGTAAATCGTGCCTCACAGGTTTAATAGAATTTTATGACCAGGCAACGAAAATTAAACAGGAAAGAGAAGGGTGGGCCGACTGTATTTTCCTGGATTGCCAAAAAGCCTTTGACACAGTACCCCATAAAGGCTGTTAAAAAAGTTGGAGCAACAGGCAGGAGTAAAAGGGAAGGTGCTCCAGTGGATAAGGGAGTACTTAAGCAACAGGAAACAGCGAGTAACGGTGAGGGGGGAGTCATCAGAGTGGCGAGATGTCACCAGCGGAGTCCCACGGGGCTCAGTACTTGGACCCATCCTGTTTCTAATATATGTGAACGATCTTCCAGAGGGTATAGACTCATTCCTCTCAATGTTTCCTGATGATGCAAAAATTATGAGAAGAATCAAGACGGATGAAGATTGACAGAGACTACAGGATGACCTGGATAAACTGGAGGAATGGTCAAGAAAATGGCTGCTAAAGTTCAACTCAGGAAAGTGTAAGGTGATGAAATTAGGCGAAGGGAGCAGGAGGCTGAACACAAGGTATCATCTGGGAGGGGAACTCCTGCAAGAGTCAAATAGAGAGAAGGATCTGGGGGTTGATATCACACCGAACCTGTCACCAGAGGCCCACATCAAAAGAATATCATCAGCGGCATATGCTAGACTGGCCAACATAAGAACTGCCTTTAGAAACTTGTGTAAGGAATCATTCAGAACCCTGTATACCACATATGTAAGACCAATCCTGGAGTATGCAGCTCCAGCCTGGAGTCCATACCTAGTTAAACACAAGACAAAGTTAGAGAAGATTCAGCGGTATGCCACCAGGCTCGTCCCGGAACTGAGAGGATTGAGCTACGAGGAAAGGCTAAAGGAGCTGAACTTCACATCTCTGGAAAACAGAAGAGTAAGGGAAGATATGATAACCACCTACAAAATTCTCAGGGGAATTGACAGGGTGGACTAAGACAAACTCTTCAGTACGGGTGGGACACGAACAAAGGGACACAGGTGGAAACTTAGTACCCAGATGAGCCACAGAGACGTTAGAAAGAATTTTTTCAGTGTCAGAGTAGTTAATAAATGGAATGCATTGGGAAGTGATGTGGTGGAGGCTGACTCCATACACAGTTTCAAATGTAGATATGATAGAGCCCAGTAGGCTCAGGAATCTGTACACCAGTTGATTGACAGTTGAGAGGCGGGACCAAAGAGCCAAAGCTCAACCCCCGCAAGCACAATTAGGTGAGTACAATTAGGTGAGTACAAGGCGACGCTTGAATAAGTTCAAAGATATGAAACTAGGTTAGTACCAGAACTAAGAGGCATGAGTTACGAAGAAAGGCTGCGGGAATGTACCTCACGACACTCGAAGACACAAGAGTAAGGGGAGACATAATCACTACCTACAAAATTCTCAGAGGAACTGACAGGGTAGATAAAGATAAACTGTTTAACACGGATGGAACACGAACAAGGGGGACACAGGTGGAAACTTAGTACCCAAGTGAGCCACAGGGACGTTAGAACGAACTTTTTCAGTGTCAAAGTAGTTAACAGATGGAATGCATTAGGCAGTGATGTGGTGGAGGCTGACTCCATACACAGTTTCAAATGTAGATATGATAGAGCCTAGTAGGCTCAGGAATCTGTACATCAGTTAATTGACAGTTGAGAGGCGGGACCTAAGAGCTAGAGCTCAACCCCCACAAGCACATTTTGGTGAGTACACCCACACACACGCTAACACACGCTAACTGACAGGTGTCTGGTAGCTGAGCGGACAGCGCGCAGGACTGGTAATTCTGTGGCTCGGGTTCGATTCCCGGATCAGAATCTGTTCAGGGGAGTAGAAACAGCCTAAGCTACTCTATCCCTTTGAGATTGATTTCTTTCTTATCTCAATAAACATACTTGAACCAATGGCCAAAGTTTCTTTCATCCTAATGCCCTGTTACCTAGCAGTAAATAGGTACCTGGGAGTTAGATAGGTGTTACGGAGCTCCTTCCCGGGTGTACTTACCTAATTGTACTTACCTAATTGTGCTTGTGGGGGTTGAGTTTTTTCTCTTTGGTCCCGCCTCTCAACTGTCAATCAACAGGTGTACAGATTCCTGAGCCTACTGGTCTCTATCATATCTACATTTGAAACTGTGTATGGAGTCAGCCTCCACCACATCACTGCCTAAAGCATTCCATTTATTAACTACTCTGACACTGAAAAAATTGTTTTTAACGTCTCTGTGGCTCATCTGGGTACTAAGTTTCCACCTGTGTCCCTTTGTTCGTGTTCCACCCGTGCTGAAGAGATTGTCTTTGTCCACCCTGTCAATTACCCTGAGAATTTTGTAGGTGGTTATCATGTCTCCCCTTACTCTTCTGTTTTCCAGGGATGTGAGGTTCAGCTCCCTTAGCCTTTCTTCATAGCTCATTCTTTTCAGTTCCGGGACGAGTCTGGTGGCATACCGCTGAATCTTCTCTAGCTTTGTCTTGTGTTTAACTAGGTATGGACTCCAGGCTGGAGCTGCATACTTCAGGATTGGTCTTATATAAGTGGTATACAGGGTTCTGAAAGATTTCTTACACAAGTTTCTAAAGGCAGTTCCTATGTTGGCCAGTCTAGCATATGCCGCTGATGATATTCTTTTGATGTGGGCCTCTGGGGAGAGGTTCGGTGTGTTATCAACCCCCAAATCTTTCTCTCTATTTGACTCTTGTAGGATTACACCTCCCAGATGATACCTTGTGTTTAGTCTCCTGCTCCCTTCGCCTAATTTCATCACCTTACATTTTCCTGAGATGAACTTTAGCAGCCATTTTCTAGACCATTCCTCCAGTTTATCCAAGTCATCCTGTTGTCTCTATCTTCATCAGTCTTGATTCTTCTCATAATTTTTGCATCATCAGCAAACATTGAGAGGAATGAGTCTATACCCTCCAGAAGATCTTTTACATATATTAGAAACAGGATGGGTCCAAGTACCGAGCCCTGTGGGACTCCGCTGGTGACATCTCGCCACTCTGATATCTTCCCCCCTCACCGTTACTCGCTGTTTCCTGTTGCTTAAGTACTCCCTTATCCACTGGGGAACCTTCCCTTTTACTCCTGCCTGTTGCTCCATTTTTTTTAACTGCCTTTTATGGGTAACTGTGTCAAAGGCTTTTTGACAGTCCAGGAAAATGCAGTCGGCCCACCCTTCTCTTTCCTGCTTAATTTTCGTTGCCTGGTCATAAAATTCTATTAAACCTGTGAGGCACGATTTACCATCCCTGAACCCATGTTGGTGGTGCATTACAAAGTTATTTCCCTCCAGATGCTCTACGAGCCTTTTCCTCACGATCTTCTCCATCACCTTGCATGGTATACAAGTTAAGGAAACTGGCCTGTAGTTCAGTGCCTCTTGCCTGTCTCCCTTCTTGTATATTGGGACCACGTTAGCTGTCTTCCAACTTTCTAGTAAGTCTCCTGTTTCCAGTGACCTGTTATGTACCATAGAGAGTGGCACACTTAGTGCTTCTGCACCATCCTTTAATACCCATGGTGAGATTCTGTCAGGCCCAACAGCCTTTGTCACATCCAGCTCCAGCAGACACCTTTTGACCTCATCACTGGTGAGGTCAAATTCCTCCAAGGTTGCTTGGTTTGCCGCCTCCTCATTTATTACAGGGGCTTCTCCTTGTTCTATTGTGAAGACCTCCTGGAATCCCTTGTTGAGTTCTTCACACACTTCCTTGTCATTCTCTGTGTATCTGTTCTCCCCTTTTCGCAGCTTCATCACTTATTCCTTCACTGCTGTTTTCCTCCTGATGTGGCTGTGGAGTAGCTTTGGTTGGGTCTTGGCTTTACTCGCAATGTCATTTTCAAACTGTCTCTCTCTCTGCTTCCCTCCTCACTCTGAGGTACTCATTTCTGGCCCTCTGGTATCTCTCCCTGCTCTCTAGTGTTCTGTTATTTCTGTAGTTTCTCTCTGTTCTTTTACTCAGTTGTTTCGTTACCTTGCATTCCTGGTTGAACCATGGGTTTTTCTGTTGTTTTTCGTTTTTCTCCTTTTGGACGGGGATAAACCTGTCTGCAGCTTCCTGGCACTTCTGGGTGACAAAATCCATCATGACCTGCACATTCTTGTCTCTAAGTTCTGTTTCCCATGGTATTCCCCTGAGGAAGTTCCTCATCTCGTCATATTTTCCTCTTCGGTATTTCTGTCTTTTTCCCTCTGATCCTATCCTTGGATTGGTTATCCCTACCTCCACCAAGTACTCAAAGGTCAGTATACTGTTGCCACTTATTCCTATGGGGGCTTAAACTTTGACTTCCCTTATTTTTGACTCATTCAGGGTGAATATCAAGTCGAGTCTAGCTGGTTCATCATTGCCTCTCACTCTTGTGGGTTCCTTGACATGCTGGCTCAGAAAATTTCTTGTTACCACTTCCAAGAGTTTAGCTCTCCATGTATCTGCACCTCCATGTGGGTCCCCATTCTCCCAGTCTGTCTTTCCATGGTTGAAATCGCCCATGATTAAGAGTCTTGAGCCATTCCTTCAGGCAACTGTAGCTGCTCTCTCTATTTTATTAATGGTTGCCATGTTGTTCCTATCAAACTCCTGTCTAGGTCTTCTGTCATTTAGGGGAGGGTTGTAAATGACTGCCACTATTATCTTAGGTCCACCCATTGTTATAGTTCCTGTTATGTAATATCTGAATCCGTCACAGCCCGGAATTTCCATCTCATCAAAACTCCAGTCCTTCCTTATCAGCAGGGCCACTCCACCACCTCCTCTCCCTTCTCTCTCTTTCCTTACTATATAGTAGTCCTTTGGAAACACAGTATCTGTTATGACTCCTGACAATTTTGTTTCCGTTAGTCCTATTACATCAGGGGTTTTCTTCTTGCGCCCTTTCTGCCAGTTCACTTCCTTTATTGGTAATCCCGTCAATGTTTGAGTACATTACCTGGAAGCTCACTTTCTTATATCCAATTTCACCCTCACTCCCCACAAGTGTAGGAAGTTGTTCCATGGTCATTGCTACTTGGGTAGGCTCATCCTCCTGTGGAGGTAGTTGCCAGGGGTTCAGGGGGAGGTGGAGTGGGGGATAGAGGGCTTTGGTCTTGCTCAGGCCTGCTTGGGGCAGGAAGAAGACCAGGGGCTGGGAAAGCAGGGGATACTTGGGGTAAGGGGAGGGAAAGGATTTGGGTTTCATGATGGGCATTGTGCAGTGGCAAGGAAGGGTTTGTGCTGGGGGATAGGGGGGGCCCTATTGGGTGGTGGGCTGGGGTGTTGCATTCCCCCCCCCCCCTGGGGTTCCTGGATTGCTGGATTGGGGTTCCCCACTCCCCTCTGGGAATGCTGGTTTGGAGGCTTAGGTTCCCTGGGTGTGTGTATGTGTGTGTGTGTGTGCGGGAAAAACTAATTTGCTAGTTAGTAGTTAGTTACAGTTGATTGATTGACAGTTGAGAGGCGGGCCGAAAGAGCAAAGCTCAACCCCCACAAGAACAATTAGGGGAATACAACTAAGTGAATACACACACACACACATGAGAGAGAGAGAGAGAGAGAGAGAGAGAGAGAGAGAGAGAGAGAGTGTGTGTCCTGGGTGTCATCAGGTATCCGTGACGAAGCAGCGCCGTAAGAAACCAGCGTCCCTGTCACCCTTCATATCACTCACTGTAACACAGGCGATGGCAAGACACACATCTTCCTGCGGTGTTATCATGCAACATACGGGGGCCCCAGAGGGGTCCTGCTGGGGGCCATACTTTTCCTTGGGGGGAGGGGAGGGGTCACAGGGAATCCTATTGGGGATAATCTATACAAGAGATAAATAAAAATAAAATATCCCCTCCAACAGTATTGGACCTTTATTTACAAATTAAGGTTCATACAAAGAGGACAACAAAGATATTTTTGAAATTCTGAAAAACCAGTATGAGGCTATGTTTAGCACCCCCATGTACAACATGAAAGTTGAGGATCTGGATAGTTTCTTTATAAATGACTTCCAAGATGCAGATAATATAACCGATATTAACAAGAACTCAGAAAACTTTGAAAGAGAAATTGACAAGATGTCCTCAGCCCCATGTCCTGACTCATGGAATTCAATTTTCATAAAGAAATGTAAAATATCAGTAGTAACTCAGTGTAATATGGTGAACGACCCTGGATACTGGGGTGATACTAGCAGCACTTAAACCAGTAGATATAGCTTCTCTACACAAGGGAGGTAGAAAAGCTTTGGCAAAAATTATATCCCAGTTGCACTAACATCACACATCAAAGTTTTTGAAGGAGTGATTAAGAATAAAATTTCCAGTTTTATGAAAAATAATGAACTTCACAACCTAGGACCAGATGGATTTAGAACGAGAAGATCCTGTCTGTCACAGTTACTCAACCACCATAACAGAATCCCAGAAACCTTAGAGGAAAAGCAAAATGCAGATGTTGAATACACAGATATTGTAAAGGCATGCGACATATAGGACCATGGAATGATAGTCCATAAAATGAGCTCAATAGGAAAAACGGGTAAAGTGGGGGTATTGCATTTTAAACTTTCTGTCAAACACAATGCAGAGAGTGATGGTCATTCAAATAAGATCAAGCCCAAGCGCAGTGAAAAGCTTTGTACACCAGGGCACAGTCTTTGCAGCACTGTTACTTCCCATCTGTATCTGTGATATAGACAAAAATACAGGTCACAGCTTCATGTCATCCTTTGCAGATGATACAAAAGTCAGCATGAAAATTGCCACTGTAGAAGAAAATGAAAAACAACAGGTAGATATAAATCAACTATTCGATTGGGCAACTGAAAATAACATTATGATTAACAGTGATAACTTCCAGGTACTGAGGTATGGTGTAAACGAGGAAGTTAACCCTTCAGCTGCTATGGGACAAATGGCCTCAACATCGCCAAGTGCCAAAAAAATTCAAACTTTTTTTCGTCTGATAAAAATGTTCATTTGTGTTCTCTGAGCATGGTAAAAAAAACTAATGATTAATTTTACTTGCCAATGAGGTAAATGAGCTGAGAAGTTGGGCGATGACATCACAGATGTTGGCTGCTCATGCGTGGTGCGTCCCGGGAGCAGCGGGCGGCGTGTTCAAGCAGCTCCAGTTGCCGTGAATTTATTTTAGCTGCATTATTTACAGTATCTGTGGAGTATTTTACAACCTTTTTTTTCACCGATATTGTTCATTATATTGTCACTTGATGTTTTATTATAATACAACTGTTATAAATTCATTACGCTGCCATATATTATTGTCACAATTAGGCGCACACAAATGTGTTATTTTAGAAGATATATATATAATGTATTCTGCTTTATTTTCAATATATACACTCACTCAATATGTACATGTTTGTGCATCATTATTGGACAATTAGTAGTCCTGGACAGTGTGGTACTCTTCAAAACCTGTGACATGGCACAAAGGGACGGCACATGCTGAACACCATGTTAGCATCCATTTACGTTTCTGTGTCCTCTTTTGTGTGGTCGTACACACAATGCTCTCACGCTGGCCAACTGCACGCTTTCCAGTTGGTGGTAAATTCCTTATTGCGTGTACCTGACAGGAGGCCTGGTCGACGACCGGGCAGCGGGGACGCTAAGCCCCAGAAGTACCTCAAGGTAACCTGAAAGCCATCTCTGAAAGTTAGCAGATTGATTGATTGATAAAGATTAAACCACCCAAAAGGTGGCACGGCATGAATAGCCCGTAAGTAGAAGCCCTTTGGAGCTATTACCAGTATCAATAGCTGATACCAGAGATCTGTGGATGGATGGGATCTTCATGGTGGCTCGCAGTTTATGGCCCGCAGGACGCTTAGTCGCCAGGTTGCAGTGTAATATGCAAAGCGATGCTTTATATCTGAACAGAGGCACCTCGGTAGTTTGGCACCATCAAGATC
This sequence comes from Procambarus clarkii, assembly GCF_040958095.1. Classification (NCBI taxonomy): domain Eukaryota; kingdom Metazoa; phylum Arthropoda; class Malacostraca; order Decapoda; family Cambaridae; genus Procambarus; species Procambarus clarkii. The sequence goes on along the minus strand of NC_091231.1, from coordinate 20,980,981 downwards.
GTCGTCCTTTTCGAGGAATTGCATTTGCCTGTCTGAAAGCCAGCATGTAAGGAGCATGAAGCAATAATGGGTTCACAATGGACCTCTGTATGCCAGGAACTGGATTGCCAAACTTTTCTAGTAATTGTGTCACTACAACAAAACTGAACGCACGGTAATTTGGTTTAGTACCTGTTTTGACAAGATACATATTGTAACTATTCAACATTGTTACGTCAAGAAGGTGAAAAAAAATTTTCTTGGCCTGCTTTATTGTTTTACGTACACACTCTACAGCACCCACCATCATGTCATTATTATTGACATGAACAATAATAAACATTATTATATATAAACAATAATTATTAAACAATATGTTTCATGAGCGCCTCATCAAAATAAGCAGTAAAGAATTACATTTTACTGATGTCGTCACCTGTATCCCGGGAATCGTCTGTAATCCCAACATCTGCATTATCTAAGGCCGGAGTACAAAAATTTCACTATCACTCCAGACAAATATACCTGGTGTCTTGCGAGACCCAACACTGGTACGACGGTGAGGAATCCATGGACCACGAACTGAAGGTGATCTATGTCCAGTAGGGGTGGGAACCGGCGATGATGGAAATTTACTTGTAGATAAGAGTTCTTCATTGTCACCATGTGGTGCCATGCGGCGGTGCTTGGCTGGGCGAGATGCTGCTGATGCGTCTGACGCATGTCAACTGCTGGAATGTGATGTGCTCGCCATGATTTCTGTTGGGTAACCGAGGCTTCCATACAATGGCGGCCTATGCTGGATTTTGTTCCAAGATGACGTCTGTTTATTACCGCCTCTGGCTAGTGTATGGGTGCTCTCTTTACTGCATGGGACTTTTAAATCATGTGCGGCACCCATAATCGTTTGTATACAATGTGCGCGATTTGGTGACAGTTTCTCAGATTGTATATATATAATGTGCACAGTTTAAGGGTTAAATGAAACACAGGGTACAAGACACAATCATACCTACTCATAGAAGGAAAGCAGCATGTAAAAGATCTGGGAATTATGACGCATGACGACCTGTCATTTAGTGAATATAACCGAACATATATAGCGGTGGGTAGGAAAATGATTGGATGGATTAGGAGAACGTTCAAATCCAGGGATTCCACAGCAATGCAAGCACTATTTAAATCACTGGTGCTGTCCCATCTTGAGTAATGCTCGGTATTCACTTTCCCCTTTTTCAGAGCAGTAGAGATCTCTGAATTTGAGGAACTACCGAGAACATATATGGCACACACATAGAAACGATAAAACGTCTGAATTACTGTGACCCTCTCAAAGCTCTAAAAATGTACTCTCTGTAAACGAGACGAGAAAGATGTTAAATAATATATATACGTGGAAGATATTGAATAGACAGGTTCCAAATATGAACAGTAGAATTAAAATGTACTAAAGCGAAAGATACGGTAGGGAATTTAAAATAGAACCATTGAGGAATAAAGGTGCATTAGGCACAATCAGAGAGGACTGTCTTATCATCAAGGGTCCACGGCTGTTCAAAACCCTTTTAGCAAGCATTAGGAATTTTGCCGGAACAAAGGTGGATGTATTCAAAAGAATTTGGACAGATTCTTATAAGACGTGCCAGACTAACCAGGCTGTAGTGGTTATGTGGGCCTGTGGGCCGTTCAAGCAACAGCCTGTTGAACCAAGTTATCATAAGTTGAGCCAGGCTTCAGGCCAGGCTCAGGGAATAGAAGCACTCCCAAAACACTCTCCAGATGTGCCAGGGTGGAGGGATGTGCCAGGTGGTAGGGATATGCCGGTGTTAGCTTTCAAATTGTAAGACGGTTGGTGTATAGCCAATCCTGAGTCAGCTAGGCCTCTGACATTTCCCATACAGCGGCAGTGCCCGTTCTCAAATAGGGCGCACCAGTATCTCACAGACCTAGAGCTAGTAGGACCTCGGTACTTCACATCTATCTTAGTTACCCAACTCAATAACGTCCTTGTAGGGATCTACAGTGTGTACCTCTTAAACAACCATGCAAGAACGAATACTGGTAGCAGCACTGGGATATCAGATTTTTTTTCTGAGCCAGAAACTCAAATGTCCACCTATCTCATCACAGCAAAAGTCGCCACCCGCCACAGCTAAACTCATGCATCGTCAATATTCATCATACTGTTCCAGTCCGGGGTCCTACCATCAACCACTGCTGTAGGTCAACGTTCTCATAAAGTTAGGCACGATATTTTGCAGCAAGCACAATTTCTTATCAGTGAGGGGAGAGGAGAATTCCCGCTCCAGCCATTTTGAATTTCAAGCGCCATTCTCGAACCACCTGGGCCACCCACCAGATGCCTTGTGTGTGCTCGTCTGTACTGTTCCAGCTAGTGTCATCGTCATCAACTCATCTCTGGATGTGTTGTCCAGTTTTTTTAATTAAGAACAATTCAGTGTTAACCTGCGGCTTGAACAGCTACGTCACCAGCCCCGCCACTACCATCGCTACTTCTCCATCACCCATTAGTGAACTTTGCCAAGCTAGTGAGTGTCACCTGTGCTTTTCTTTGCCGTTATCATTGTAACATCGTCGTCTCTGCAACATCGTCAATCCTTGTCAACTTCATCTTCACTCCTGTGTAATCAACCCAAGCTTCGTGTCACTACCGCAAGGTACGCTACTGTCGCCCCACATATAAAAAACCATCCGAGTTTCTACTCTACACACTTCGACGCCGTTCTCCTAATTGGCTATTGCTGAACTGCATATCCTGCACCCCCGAGTTAAGTAGATGATAGCTGGTACTTACTTTCGAATACAATAACAGTGTTTTAACAGGGAAATAGCCCTGTATATAATGTATTGCCACCTTCAGTGACTTGATAACAGAGGAGTTTGCTGCCCACCCCACACACAGCTTTTCTGTGGTGTTTTTCAACATTTCTTCTCCCAACAATTCCATTGTATATTATTAGCGATATACGGTATTTCAAGTACATTCTGATTAAGTCCATTTAGTAAAAAATAATTGTTTTCCAGCAGTAGGAAGTGTACTATATAATTTTTTTATACTCTTTTCAGACCTTAATTTGAAGTTAATTCTTTCAGTATTTTACATTAAATGTTACTTTCGTATGTTACCAATTTAAGTTTTCACCAAATTACTTGTGTTCTAGTATTTTTGCTTGCTAATTACAACAGTTGTTATAATATTGCAAAGTAATTCATTCTTTTCAACAGTCCATTTAATTCAAACTTTTACTGGTCATATTCATACCATTTTGCAAATTTAATTTACAATTTTGTTTAATTTCCAATAGTGTTTTTTCCAAAGTACATTTTAAATTTATATTTTTGCCATTTACTTACTCGAGCCTAGTTTTGCTATTTAGGAGTGTTGTGTTATACTGTATTTTGTTATTGTTCTTCTTATGTCTAGTGTAACTAATTAAAATCTACATTTACAAGTAAATTCCACTATAGTGACAATGTCTAACCCTGTTGCAGCTCCTTCTGACTCAAATGGAGCAGTTGCTCGTAATAATGTCCAGCGCTCAGTGCAGGAGATGGCTATTGCACTTTTGCTGGAGAATCTCACTTAATGGAATTATAGTTTAACAAAGTTGAAGAGAAAGCCAAAGCTCATTTTCCGAGGCTTTTGATGATGATTATTTAGCATTTGCTGGTCGTCTATGGGCAACACTAAAGGTGATGTACGTGTTGTTGTCGATGAGGAAGCCATTGTTAGCCTCTAGTCATGGGCACGATTTAAAAAAAATTCCCCCATCATTTTGTTAACAAAGAAGACCTGGACCCATAGGGAATAGTTAAGAAAATTGCTATTGCCACCATGCAACGTGGTGAATTGAATAATGCATTTACCAGCCGTCTAGAACAGTATTTGTACGCTTTAGAGACTACGATGTTGAGTTCATCATAGGTGGATAAAAATAAATCTCTGTCCCCAGTGGCAATGGCTAAAATGATAGCTTTTGGGACATTAATGCATTTTGCCCGGAACACACCAAACCTATCCTTGAACAGCAAAATTGTTGGTCTCAACACGAAATTGGGGAAGTGTTTGAGGCTATGAATAATGCTGCAGATAAATTACCTCCCCGAACTGCTCAACTTTTGACACCCTCTGACAATGTAAATGTAGTAACAAGCCCTCAGCGACCTCCCAAAACTCACAAAATTATTGGTCGTTGTTACGGCCACTTATTGGCACTGTGATTGCTGATTGGCACCAACTGGTAAGGCATCAGCACCACCTTCTTAACAGGTCGTAATCACTGGAATCATCCACCGACATTATGGAGTATGCGATTTGGGCCTTTCCCGTCGGAACGGATTGGATCATAATGGCCCAGTTTTCTCTTGGCCAATCCAATGATGCTGCTACTTTCTCGAAAGCGACAAAGAACTTTGAGACTTCCTTTTCATGAAACCTAGGAACCATTTTAATGTTCCTCACTGGGTCGTAACTACTTGTTTCCCTCCTACCACCTAATATTAGCACTTCCAATTCATGTTGTCATTCTTGCTCTTTTTCTTGTCTTTCTCGCTTTTCCCTTTCTTTCCTTTCTACTCTTCCCTTCTCTTTATTGTCTTTCCTTCTCCTTTTCTTGTAATTCTAAACGCTTCATTTCCAATTTCTTCTCCTGTCTTTCTCTTTCTAGTTCTAACTTTTTCTCATCTCTCTCTTTCAAAGTGCAGCTTTTTCTCTTCTCTCTCCCTTGCTTTCTCTTCTCTCTCTATCTAGTTCTAGCTTTCCCATTCTATTTCCCGATGGATTTCCAACTCACGCATTTTTACAGAGGTATACTTATATTCAGTTCACTCGTGTCACTCTTACCGTCACTTCCTTGGTCTTCCTTTACAGTGGTAGCCATACTACTTTTCATTTTACTCTGTACCTCGCTTTCCTGCTTTTTGTCGGTCTTTAAGTGCTTAAGGACCATCGAGAGGATCTCAACACGGGAATCTCGATCACTCACCGTGATCCCTAAATAAGCACTTATCAACACGAGTTCAGGCTTTCCCAGGTACTTCAGTTTTGACGGGGAGTCTTCCTGGTTCAGCAATTCCTGAACATCATCCAGGATGTCGATGGTCTTTTTCTCTGCCATTTTACACTTTATGTTGTGCACGAGCACGCAACACTGCACTTAACACTTCACTTCCTAACACACACACAAACGGAAAGGGGGAGTTATTCACAGGGGTTGCACTACTTTATCACTCCTAACAAACGCACTTGACAGGAGGTCGGATCCCGCTGGGGATGTCAATTATGTTACGGCCACTTAGGACCAGTAACCGGGTTCATGATGTTGTAACCTCTTTTATAGTATCCGACCCAAAGTCGGTAGTATGCTTTCAATAAATGTTTGTATAGTGCAATAAAGAGAAAGGGGGATGAACAATACACTGTTCCCTTCACCAATATATTTATACTTTCACCATTAAAAAATATATATTAGAATAAATAGACTATGACTACTCGTATATACAGTAGTGTCGCTTTCACGCAGGACACTACGGCGTTGGCAGTGTACACCAACTCCAGTGTTTCTACCGTCCAGTACCTTGTGCACGTGTACTGATAAACAGTGGCGAGTTCACCTTTTACATGGGCCAGTCCACTGACACAGTATCACGAGGTGCCTACATCCCACTCTCGCTCTCCAGCAACTCACTCGCAGAGGACTTCAGCAACACGCTGATCGGAGTCACAAACAACGATATACAGGGGTAGCTAACCTCTGGCAGAAGCCACCAGCAACCTGCTAGCAGCACTTCAAGATAGACACCTCACTGTCGTCCATCACTTTCCTAAGCCAATCCCGGGGGTACGCCGCTTTAATACCAACACTGTGTATATTAGCAACTAACACTCTGCCCAGATCGACGGCGGCTAACTCAGTCTTCTTCCAGGACCAAGCTGGGAGTACGTGGACTGCCCAAGGTAAAACTGCCTTCCTCAGTACCACTGCCTCCACACGTCACTTCTGTGGACATAAAACGTCATCATTTAGATTGGACTGTACACTGGCGAAACCATGAGGTACTACTCATTCACCTGGGAGTTGACATTATGCTCTGTAGCACAACAGATGGCGCTGATCGTGACACGCCATCCACCAGATGTCGTCCAAGTCGACCTCTCTTTCTGACTAGGGCAGGAAACAGGAGCTATCAATCGCTGCCACGCCACAACCAATAGATGGCGTTGTTCACGTAGCATCCAATACCAGGGGAGTTTGAGTGCAGACTCATAGATGGCCCTGGAATTACCATGCCACACTCAGACAATGGTGCCGATACCGTAACAGTCACAGAATGGTCATCGCCTGCTGTCAAATTCCCCTCCTCATAAGTTGCTGAGACTCTATAGTCCACGACCAACCACTGCCTCCTGTATGCATTGTGGTAAGACTAACCACCTGGTAAAGTCGATTGAGTAGATTGAGTATGGTCCAGGACAGACCGAAACATAGTCGTTCCTTCACTTTCTAGTGTGTGGTTTGGTCAAATAATTTCAGCCATGTTATTGTGACTCCTCGTCTACACATGGTCCTTTAGTATCGGCCCCTAGTGCATGGTAGCATTTTAAAAGTCTTCATAAATTTAGGTGCTGAAATAAATATTGTCAAGCCGGCAGCTCTTATAGATATTGCAAGTAAGCACTCTGTCACAGTAAGAAAGTCACCCCATATCTTTTCTGAGTGGTGTTTCTGGAAATAAAGTTACAGTCATGGGGGAAATCGACCTCCCACTCAAGTTAAAGGACATCACGATTTTTGTAACATGCTTAGTTGTCGACAGTATTCACTTTCCAGGTGATATATTACTGGGTTTGTACACCATGATGGATAAAAATATTGCATTGTTTCCCCATCGTTGGAATATCAGTATTTTGGACACGGTCATACCTTTATGTAGTACGTTTAGAATGGGTCATGAGTTCAACCGTCAGATGGATTATGCTCATTTTGTCGACAGCCGACTTGCTAGCTTTGGTTTGTCAGATCCTTGCTGCAGTAGCATACTCGAGAAAACAGGTACTCACTTGAAGCATTGTAGTTTTGCAGTTGTTCAGGAGAATGAGAATCGAGACTTTCTGGACGGTGACGCCCTTAATGATTCTCGTTGTCTTGCACGCCTGGCAGCTTCCATCTATGAAGACAGTGGTTCCACAGCTACTGACACTGTGCTGCACACTCATTCTCTCACCAGAGAAGGAGTTTAGGTTCAGGTAGTGCCTGAGTTATTGGATGTCATTGCGGAAAGTGAAACGTGTAAAGTGAACGGTACGTTTGTTGAACCCTCCTGGCACACAGTGCAGGATGGCACCCTCACATTGTATGTTGCAAACACTAGCAGTGCCGAAATTCATCTCCAGTCTTGCACCCACGTTGTAGATTTAGCTCATTACTTATTACCAATGCGAATGGTGGATGATGTCTCCAGGGAACACACTGTGTGTGTGCACTTTAATGTGCACTCAAATGTCCCCACAGGAAAATGTGGATCACAGACAGGTGTAAGCGCAACACCTCAGTCCTACTGATTTCCCTGTCTACTTGGCTCAACTTTTGAAAATTTTTAATAAAAATAGAATGTGTATTTTATTGCTCAACCAGGAGAAAAGTTATAGCTCTACCAGGAGAAAAGTTGTAGCTCTACCAGGAGAAAAGTTGTAGCTCTACCAGGAGAAAAGTTGTAGCTCTGCCAGGAGAAAAGTTGTAGCTCTACCAGGAGAAAAGTTGTAGCTCTACCAGGAGAAAAGTTGTAGCTCTACCAGGAGAAAAGTTGTAGCTCTACCAGGAGAAAAGTTGTAGCTCTGCCAGGAGAAAAGTTGTAGCTCTACCAGGAGAAAAGTTGTAGCTCTACCAGGAGAAAAGTTAGGTCTCACTCCACTTATTATGTATAAAATTCCCCTTGAGCAAGAAACTACACCAATTAATGTAAAAACTTACCATTTACTGCATTCGCAGAGAGCAGAAGATGATACAATTATAGAGAAAATGTTACAGAGTGATGTGATTGTATAATAGGTTAAGTAATAATTGTAATTACGAAGCAATAAGATGCTTATCTTAACATACTAAGAAGGTTAGGTAAGGTAGGTGTTTTCTATGAAGCTTTTCAAGGTAAACTAAAATAGTCACAATAAATTAGTATGTCACATATGCACTTATTTAAAAGTCAATATTGACTGTAAGAAAGTGCGAGAACGGGTTGCATGAGTCAAATATTTTGCATGGAACGCTCCAATGATTCTTGTACCAAAGCAAAATGGAACATGGAGACTGGTAATCGACTACCAGAAGCCTAACAGAGAAACTATACCTGACCGTTTCCCCACTTCCAGTCTTAAAAGTTTTGTTGCAAAGCATAGGTCGTAACAAAGTACTCTCAACTTTAGATTTGTTGCAGGGAACCTGGCAAATCCCCCTTGATGAGGAAAGTTAACAGTTGACAGCCTTACTCCCAATGGTCATTTTCATTTCAAAAGAATGGCATTTGAACTGCGGAGTAGGCGAATAGCCTTTTCAAGGCTCATGACAATCCAATTTCATAGATTGATAGGTAGTACTCTTCTGGTGTACCTTAATGATCTCATAATCATGTTGTAAGATGTTCAGACTCACTTGCACAACCTTGAGAAAGTACTTGCAAAGTTTGCAGAAGCAAATTTACAAATAAAACCCTCAAAGTGCTAATTTTTAAAGGAAAAGATCAATTTCCTAGGTCATACAGTCACCCCTTCAAGCATCACCCTGAATGAATAACAAATTATTGCTGCCCGTGATTTTCCAACGCCTCGTGCAGTACAAGCCGTGAGGCAGTTTACAGGTCTTGTAGGATTTTATCGTTCATTTATTGCTGGCTTTCCTATCATAGCCGCTCCACTTTACAGGTTACAAAGAGAAGATGAACACTCTGTTTGGGGAGAAGCCTGTCACGGGTGGGTGAGGGTGTCATGTATTTTAATGTTGCCTAGAGAAATAATGATTTTTCTTGAACCAAGGGGAATTCAAGGAGTAGGGAAAACAGCCAAGTAGATAAAGGACAAAGATTTATATGTATAAGACACACTACATATTACATGGCATAAATTCTCTCCTTACAATTCAAGGTCATTCTGAAGGTAATAACATTGAATAATAATGTCCCAAATGGGCTCTGGTTTCCCTATGGCTCTTAGTCCAATACAGGAACTGGGCACTCAGCCACCACACCTGTTAGCCGGAGACACACATATATAAATCTCTAGGAAACCTGGACTCTCTAAAAAAAAAACTGTTCAGACAACCGTCAGCATACTCTACCCTTCCTTGAAACCCTGTGAATACAACTCTGTGGCTTATCTGATTGTAAGGCCTGAGAAAACCCTCAGAAAACAAGGACCCGTCAGACAGATGGTGCTCTATGTCAGGTCAAAAATGGCATCCGTCCCTGTTGCGTCATTGCCCCTTAATACTCTATTCTTTAACATTTCCAATAATTTCCTTTATTGACTTCATTTATCATATTCTTCATACAGGTTTTTTGATTGAGTCCATTTTTCTTTCACATAGTTTTGCTATTCCAATACACGTTATTCCTAAACAATCTCCAGCTGAAGGATACAACTCTACTGGCAGTGTAATAATAGTCACTCGTGGGCCCCTCCCCCAGCACATTTATTTCAACATTGTCAATAAACAGTTTATGGTATATGACAACTAATGAACACATGTGCACAATAATATATACAATTCAGTGCAGTGGTACAACCCTAAGTGACCCCAGGTTTTGGCAATCTAGAAAGTGCATCTGCTACTACATTTAATTTTCCTGGAATATGTTTGATGACCAGATGACTCCTGTAACAGTAAAGACCACCTTAATATACTCTGATTGGAATTCTTCATGCTAGCAATAAATGTTAAGGGGTTGTGGTCAGTAAATACGTCAACAGTATTGGCTGATACATAAATGTCAACTTTTTTAACAGCTAGTAATAATGACAATGCCTCTTTCTCTACTGTGGAGTAATTCTGTTAACATTTGATAAACTTTTTAGAATAATAATGTATCGGATAATTAATACTATCATTATCCTCATGCATTAGTACAGAACCAGCACCTCAATTCGAAGCATCTATAAATGGTTTGAATGGCTTAGAGTAGTCAGGAGTTCTGATCTCCAGTGTAGCTAACACTGGACCAGATGACAACATTCCTTTTAATTTACTAAATTGCATCCTGACATTCCTGAGACCACCTAAACCTCTCATTTTTACATTGCAAGTTTGTCAAAGGAGCTGCATATGTACAACTTATATCTTAATAAGATTGTTAGTGTGTTTCTAACCTCATGGCCAAAAACTAATGAGTTGGGTGAACACCCCAGAGACTCCTGATAAATATCCCTCAATGCCATAAGCATCAGTGGAAGACCATTATCCCAGTCTCCATGCAACTGGTTCTCAGCATTTGTTTAAGGGTTTGGTGCATCCTTTCCAAAGCACCTTGGCTCTCAGGATGGTAAGTAGTGGATGTCTTATGGAGGATTTCAAACTCCCCACAAAACTGCTGAAAATCTTTGGAAGTAAAATTACCCCCCATTATCTGTCTGTATTACTTTTGGTAAACCAAAAATAAAAAAAAATCATTGTGTGCCTTACTACCACTTTCGTTGTAGTATTTCTCACAGGGAATGCCTCAGGAAAGCGTGTAGTCCGACACATCATGGTGATGATATACATATTACCACTCTTGGTTTTAGGCAATGGGCCTACTACATCAACTATAATATGTGTAAAGGGTTCCTCAGCCACCACAATGGCTGTAAAGGGGCTTTTGGTATTACCAGGTTTGGTTTGCCAGTTTTTACACACACAGGACATTCATCACAATCCTGGATGACATCTTTCTTTCATCCAGGCCAGGTAAAGTACTTGCTTATTTTATTATATGTTTTTGCAATACCCTGATGACCGCCTATTGGTGAATCATGGGCTACACTTAGCACTTTTTCTCTATAACCCCTCGGTAGGACTACTTGATTAACTACCTCCCAAGTGTGTGACACAGGTGAGCTCCTAGGTCTCCACTTCCGCATCAACACCTCTTTAGCGTAGTAATAAGTCATAGCCTCCGATTCTGCTTCTAGTTCAGTTACTGCCTTATTATGTAAGTCAATCAACGTAGGATCAGTTCTTTGCTGATAAATAAAATTTGATTTTGATCTCAAGTCTGAAGAACCAGATGTGGTAACTGGACTACACTCTCCTCTACCCCTTTTCCTAGGTGGTTTGGTGGAGGTGCTCCCCATCCTGTTCCCATCTGCTTCTTCCAACTTGGCCATAAAAGTGTCGCAAAGATCCACTTCACTATTTGATTTGTTAACCTCTAATTTTGTCTCCTGACTTACATTATTGAGAGTTTGTGATTTTTGAGACTCTGATTTTGATTGGGTCACGGCACATGCTGGGAACATTACCATATCCTAAGAATCTGTCTGTGCCCTAATCGACTCTGGCTTAGTTAGCATTATTGGGTGGTCATCTCTTTTAACTCGATTACCAGCAAGATCATTCCCCACAATTAGATCAACGCCAGGAACTGGTAATTTAGGACTAACACCTACTAAACTTTTGCCTTTAATAAAATCACACTCAAGGTTTACTTCCCTCAAGGGTCTGGAAATCTCCTGTGATTCCCTGTATAATTATTACCTCCCCAGTCTCTATAGACTGCATATATTGCAAAACACTCTCTACAAGTAAAGATTGGGATGCTCCTGTATCCCTCAAAATTTTAATATTAAATGACACAAACAATTTGCACACTGTAATTTCCTATTTGATATAAATTCTCCAAAATGATTAATAGCAGGAGCTTTTTTTTCCATTATTTTTGCTACACATTTGGTTTTCCTCCCATCACACACTGTGAGTGCCATAGGCTTCTTTTCTGGGTGAAGAAACCAACAACTCTTAACAACATGACCCTTCCTATGGCAGTAGGAACACTGTTTCAACTCTGGGTGAGGCTTATTACTAGTGTGATCCTCTTTGGGTTTCACATTACTCTCTTTACCACCTGGCACCTTTCAAAAAGTGTTTCCTTGACCTGCTGTTGGGTACATTTGGGTCCCAAATCTGACTGAGGAGTTTAGTGTTCGACCTTGTCTATTTGAATAATTTTTTTTTTTAAAGTTACTTTATGCATCAACTCATATTCATCTGCTAATTTAGCCAACTCACAAATATCTCTGGGTAATTTCTCTGCCAAATATAAAGCCACATTAGAAGGTATACAAGATAAAAATTCTTCTACTAAGAATAAATTTTTAAGAGAGTCTAGATCCCAAATTTTCAGCATCTATCCATTTATTAAACATATTATATTTCTCTTGTACAAATTCTACCAAAGTTTGACTTGGGTCTCGTCTCAGTTGTCTAAACTTTTGCCTATAAGCCTCAGAAACAAGTTGATAAGCAGTAAGGATGGCTGCCTTTACCTTGTCATAGTCAAAACTGTCACTCAAAGACACAGCTACAAATATCCTCTGTGCCTTTCCCACCAACTGACCCTGCAGAAGATATACCCATTGTGTTTCATGCCACTCCATACTCTGTGCCAACTTTTCAAAATGAATGAAGAACTGTTCTGAGTCTGTTTCACAGAATAGAAGAAAGTTGACATTTTTTGTTAACCTTTAACTGCCCAGGTGTTCCTAAGTCAACAACACCAGTGTTTTCTAATCGAATTCCCAATACTGCTAGCCTAGTCTCTGACTCAATTTTTTATGAGCTTGCTCCACTTCTAACCTCTTCATTGCTAGTTCTATTTTTAATTTCTTCTGAGCTTGCTCTGTCTCCAGCTTCTTCTGAGCTTGTTCAGCCTACAACTGCAACTTCTTTAGTCCCAATTCTGCCTGCACCATCTGAGTCTCCACGTTCCCTGTAGTTACAACTTTTGCAACACTGGTGGACGGGTACTGCTCTAATATTTCCTGTGGGAGAATTTTCTCATCTACCCAGTGCATCATTATCTCTCTTAACAGTTCCGTCTTCACTATTCCCATGTGCAATGATAGTCCATAGTGCATGCCAACAGCCACTAGGATAAGACTTTTTTTGCCTCTTTCAAACCCTCAACACTAGGATTGTTGACAATTTGTTGTGCTACCAAATCCATTTTTAGTGTGCTAAGATACAGCAGACTCCAACACTTTCACTTTTAGGCTGAGAATTAGTTAGGAAAACTGATAAGGACAGTGCTTAGTTTACTCGACTGCCCTGTCAACTGGAAAATTTTTGCACTCGAGAACAACAAAATCTAAATTCTACATCTAAAAATTTCTAAATTTTCTAGAACATCTAAATTTCTACACAAGTCAAAGTGAAGAAATAGGCTACACAATTTTTATGTCAGGTTTCCCATACAGGCAACCCAGTTTTATCAGGCTGCTTTTGGACAGGCCACCCATTTCTGTTAGGAATTGGGTGGGGGGTGGGGATGAATTTTTTAAATATTGTCTAGGGAAATAGATGATCTTACTTGAGCTTAGGGAAAACAAGGAGTAAGGAAACAACCTAGTACAAAAGACACAATTTATATATATATATATATATATATATATATATATATATATATATATATATATATATATATATATATATATATATATATATATATATATATATACATATATATATATATATATATATATATATATATATATATATATATATATATATATATATATATATATGTCGTACCTAGTAGCCAGAACTCACTTCTCAGCCTATTATTCAAGGCCCGATTTGCCTAATAAGCCAAGTTTTCCTGAATTAATATATTTACTATAATTTTTTTCTTATGAAATGATAAAGCAACCCTTTTCTCTATGTATGAGGTCAATTTTTTTTATTGGAGTTAAAATTAACGTAGATATATGACCGAACCTAACCAACCCTACCTAACCTAACCTAACCTATATTTATAGGTAAGGTTAGGTTAGGTAGCCAAAAAAAGCTAGGTTAGGTTAGGTTAGGTAGGTTAGGTAGACGAAAAAACATTAATTCATGAAAACTTGGCTTATTAGGCAAATCGGGCCTTGAATAGTAGGCTGAGAAGTGCGTTCTGGCTATTAGGTACGACATATATATATATATATATATATATATATATATATATATATATGTCGTACCTAGTAGCCAGAACGCACTTCTCAGCCTACTATGCAAGGCCCGATTTGCCTAATAAGCCAAGTTTTCATGAATTATTGTATTTTCTCTAATTTTTTTCTTATGAAATGATAAAGCTACCCATTTCATTATGTATGAGGTCAATTTTTTTTTATTGGAGTTAAAATTAACGTAGATATATGACCGAACCTAACCAACCCTACCTAACCTAACCTAACCTATCTTTAAGGTTAGGTTAGGTTAGGTGGCCGAAAAAGTTAGGTTAGGTTAGGTAGTCGATAAAACATTAGTTCATGAAAACTTGGCTTATTAGGCAAATCGGGCCTTGCATAGTAGGCTGAGAAGTGCATTCTGGCTACTAGGTTACTAGGTACGACATATATATATATATATATATATATATATATATATATATATATATATATATATATATATATATATGTCGTACCTAATAGCCAGAACGCACTTCTCAGCCTACTATTCAAGGCCCGATTTGCCTAATAAGCCAAGTTTTCATGAATTAATGTTTTTTCGTCTACCTAACCTACCTAACCTAACCTAACCTAGCTTTTTTTGGCTACCTAACCTAACCTTACCTATAAATATAGGTTAGGTTAGGTTAGGTAGGGTTGGTTAGGTTCGGTCATATATCTACGTTAATTTTAACTCCAATAACAAAAATTGACGTCATACATAGAGATAAGGGTTGCTTTATCATTTCATAAGAAAAAAATTATAGTAAATATATTAATTCAGGAAAACTTGGCTTATTAGGCAAATCGGGCCTTGAATAGTAGGCTGAGAAGTGAGTTCTGGCTATTAGGTACGACATATATATATATATATATATATATATATATATATATATATATATATATATATATATATATATATATATATGTCGTACCTAGTAGCCAGAACACACTTCTCAGCCTACTATGCAAGGCCCGATTTGCCTAATAAGTCAAGTTTTCATGAATTAATTGTTTTTCGACTACCTAACCTACCTAACCTAACCTAACCTAACTTTTTCGGCTACCTACCCTAACCTAACTTATAGAGATAGGTTAGGTGAGGTTAGGTAGGGTTGGTTAGGTTCGGTCATATATCTACGTTAATTTTAACTCTAATAAAAAAAAATTGACCTCATACATAATGAAATGGGTAGCTTTATCATTTCATAAGAAAAAAATTAGAGAAAATATATTAATTCAGGAAAACTTGGCTTATTAGGCAAATCGGGCCTTGCATAGTAGGCTGAGAAGTGCGTTCTGGCTACTAGGTACGACATATATATATATATATATATATATATATATATATATATATATATATATATATATATATATATATATATATATATATATATATATATATATGTCGTACCTAGTAGCCAGAACGCACTTATCAGCCTACTATGCAAGGCCCGATTTGCCTAATAAGCCAAGTTTTCATGAATTAATGTTTTTTCGACAACCTAACCTACCTAACCTAACCTAACCTAACTTTTTCGGCTACCTAACCTAACCTAACCTATAAAGATAGCATAGGTTAGGTTAGGTAGGGTTGGTTAGGTTTGGTCATATAACTACGTTAATTTTAACTCCAATAAAAAAAAATTGACCTCATACGTAATGAAATGGGTAGCTTTATCATTTCATAAGAAAAAAATTGGAGAAAATATATTAATTCAGGAAAACTTGGCTTATTAGGCAAATCGGGCCTTGCATAGTAGGCTGATAAGTGCGTTCTGGCTACTAGGTACGACATATATATATATAAAGAGTACCACCTCTAGCTGGAAGAAGGGGGACCCATAGCCTCGGAGGAAACCACGCATAACGCATTAGAGGGAATGTTTAGATCCCCTCCAATACAGTTTCTGTGTGCTTTTCTCCTACCACCCCCTTCCTTAAATATTTTTTGTGCTTTATTATGCATTTGATGGTTACAAGATATACATGGGTTGATACAAAAATAATATTGCAAAAAGGTGCTTAAAGGTTATGGATCTCTTGAAAAACACAACAATGGGAAACATTGATGAATGTCACAGACGGGTTCGATCATTGTTGCAAGTCAAACACTTCTTCGAATTCCTCTGAAGTTGGACTAGTGCCCAAGACGCAACAGGCATTTCCCCTCTGAATCGCAACACTGAGGCGCTGGAACAAGAAACTTTTTGCTCTCTGGTCTTTTGTAGCGCTGATCAATTTGTCCCCCAATTCCTTCAGGAACTTCAATGCACATTTTCCCCACGAACCGAGGGTCTCCGAGCCGATCAGAACAAAGCTGTAGCAGTGTGCTAGACCTCTGTATTTAATAATTTTCTGCGATTCCCTGAAAGAAGCAGCACCACCGCTTTCACGTGTGCTGTAGTGGAGGTAGGTACTGGCCAGTGTGGCAGCGCACGTGTAGTCCCATACCACTTGCTTACCATCCTTCCAAGGTAGCAAGGTGACCCCATCTGGGCGCTTCTGAGGGTCGTTAGGTCTGGATAAGTGTGGTTCTCTTTGTGCCGGGCAGCGGGCTGTGGCGAGGCTCCTCTTGATGATGTTGTTGACTTCTTCATGTCTTGCAATTTTACCCTGTGATTTACGACATACCAGACCATGACGACCATATTGGTCTGCCATCGCAGTTCCGCAGATGCACCTATGTTCGGTGAGGATGGGGGCGGCAAGGCGAAGGGCAACTCCAATGCGGAGAGCGTCATGACTGAGGCGAGTTCCCAGGGCTGCATTGGGCAAAGCAAATAAAAAATCCCCAGCGTGGGGTGCTGATACCGCTAGGAGGCGGGCTTTGTTTTCAGAATCAGCGTTGTCAATCATTGCTGTGACAGTCTTTTCCATTATGGGGCTATCCCATTGGGCCTGCTTGTGGTCTTTTGGGACTTGTGGTCGGGGTTGAGGGTGTGCAATGGTGTCCCATTGTCTGGCTGCTTCGATGAACGTTTGATCATGAGTTCCCGCTGTCTCTCTCATACGCTCTGGTAGGATCTGCCCTACCAATTCGTTGGCTGCTGTACATGAGGATAAGAATGCTGGAAGTGCTACCTCAGTTGCCTTTCGTATGCCTATCCATCCAAATCTCACTGGTAGTGTTGCTTGGTCCCACTGACTCTCATCTAATTCTAGGTTGAGCGCCTTCCTGAATATTGACCTGAGGAGCTCATCATATTGATGTAGAAGTGGGTTGCCAAAAGTTGGTGCACACCTTAAGAAGTATGTTAGCCTGGGCAAGGTAAGGCACTTTGTGGGAAGGTAGAGGGCATCGTGGGAGTCCAAGTCCCCAATTCTCTCTTCCATCCTCTTTAGGTCTCTAAACTTTTCGTCAAGGACTGCAGCAATGGCATTGTGGCCCAGAGGTGCTCCAAGTAGTGTGCTGTCGGTGGGTTTAATGACTGAGGCTTCTGGTAAAACTGATTTCACTGCTCTGATAATTACTTCACTGGATGCAATAATTTCGCACTTGGAGGGGTTAAGAACGAGACCCATGGCCTCCCTCCGTGTCTTCACCAGCTGCAGGTCTTCCAGCAGGGAATCTTGTGTGCCTACCAGAGTGCCATCATCCAGGAACCAGATGTTGAGCTGACTGGACAGTCTGGTTGTAATTTCTCGAACCGCTATGCAAAAGAGGAACGGTGCAAGTGGGTCACCCTGTTGAATTCCCTCTGCTGAGGTGACTTCATGTTTGCCAAACAGGAGGGTTGAGTCTTTGCTGTAGCCTGCTGACACAAACGGGAGAGGGCTTGGGCAATGTTCCTGGACTGCAGTGAGGACTACATCCCTTTTGACCGAGTTGAAAACGTTTTTAAAATCTAATTTTACTACTGCCTGGTCTTCAGTAAGAGAGCTAATGTAGGCTCATGCAGCATGAGCCGCTGCTTCAAAGCCTTGGGGGACTCCAAACCCCAGCTGGTTGGGTTGCAGCATGATGGCTGCTTCCATTCGGATACTTCTGACAGCAGCCCTTGCAACTAGGCGGCGAAGGGTATTACCAACGGCAATGGGTCTGATCCCTCCCCCCTTCTTTTTCAGTGCACATAGGGATGCACCAAAGAAGAATGGTTTGATTTCATCAGGGATTAACCCGGCGAGGCAGTTGTTGACAAACGTTGTGATTTCTGTCAGGAGCGCTTCTGCAGCTGGGCCAAGAACAGGGTTCACCATTTCCTTCACATGTTGAGGTCTTACCCCTGTGTAGCCTCCTGAGGAGCCCGGGGGAAATATATATATATATATATATATGATATATATATGAAATATATATATATATATATATGTCGTACCTAGTAGCCAGAACGCACTTCTCAGCCTACTATGCAAGGCCCGATTTGCCTAATAAGCCAAGTTTTCCTGAATTAATATATTTTCTCTAATTTTTTTCTTATGAAATGATAAAACTACCCATTTCATTATGTATGAGGTCAATTTTTTTTATTTGAGTTAAAATTAACGTAGAAATATGACCGAATCTAACCAACCCTACCTAACCTAACCTAACCTATCTTTATAGGTTAGGTTAGGCTAGGTAGCCGAAAAAGGTAGGTTAGGTTAGGTTAGGTAGGCTAGGTAGTCGAAAAAACATTAATTCATGAAAACTTGGCTTATTAGGCAAATCGGGCCTTGCATAGTAGGCTGAGAAGTGCGTTCTGGCTACTAGGTACGACATATATATATATATATATATATATATATATATATATATATATATATATATATATATATATATATATATATATATATATATATATATATATATATATATATATATATATATATATGTCGTACCTAGTAGCCAGAACGCACTTCTCAGCATACTATGCAAGGCCCGATTTGCCTAATAAGCCAAGTTTTCCTGAATTAATATATTTTCTCTATTTTTTTTCTTATGAAATGATAAAGCTACCCATTTCATTATGTATGAGGTTAATTTTTTTTTATTGGAGTTAAAATTAACGTAGATATATGACCGAACCTAACCAACCCTAACTAACCTAACCTAAACTATCTTTATAGGTTAGGTTAGGTTATGTATCCGAAAAAGTTAGGTTAGGTTAGGTTAGGTAGTCGAAAACCAATTAATTCATGAAAACTTGGCTTATTAGGCAAATCGGGCCTTGCATAGTAGGCTGAGAAGTGCGTTCTGGCTACTAGGTACGACATATATATATATATATATATATATATATATGTCGTACCTAATAGCCAGAACGCACTTCTCTGCCTACTATCCAAGGCCCAATTTGCCTAATAAGCCAAGTTTTCATGAATTAATTGTTTTTCGACTACCTAACCTACCTAACCAAACCTAACCTAACATTTTCGGCTACCTAACCTAACCTAACCTAAAAAGATAGGTTAGGTTAGGTTAGGTAGGGTTGGTTAGGTTTGGTCATATATCTACGTTAATTTTAACTCCAATAAAAAAATATTGACCTCATACATAATGAAATGGGTAGCTTTATCATCTCAAAAGAAAAAAAATTGAGAAAATATAATAATTCAGGAAAACTTGGCTTATTAGGCAAATCGGGCCTTGCATAGTAGGCCGAGAAATGCGTTCTGGCTACTAGGTACGACATATATATATATATATATATATATATATATATATATATATATATATATAT
The DNA here is from genome assembly GCF_040958095.1 of Procambarus clarkii. NCBI lineage: Eukaryota > Metazoa > Arthropoda > Malacostraca > Decapoda > Cambaridae > Procambarus > Procambarus clarkii. Next base: position 20,961,145 of record NC_091231.1, on the reverse strand, counting down.
ATATATATATATATATATATGTCGTACCTAGTAGCCAGAACTCACTTCTCAGCCTACTATGCAAGGCCCGATTTGCCTAATAAGCCAAGTTTTCATGAATTAATTGTTTTTCGACTACCTAACCTAACCTAACCTAACTTTTTCGGCTACCTAACCTAACCTAACATATAAAGATAGATTAGGTTAGGTTAGGTAGGGTTAGTTAGGTTCGGTCATATATCTACGTTAATTTTAACTCCAATAAAAAAAAATTATCCTCATACATAATGAAATGGGTAGCTTTATCATTTCATAAGAAAAAAATTAGAGAAAATATATTAATTCAGTAAAACTTGGCTTATTAGGCAAATCGGGCCTCGCATAGTAGGCTGAGAAGTGAGTTCTGGCTACTAGGTACGACATATATATATATATATATATATATATATATATATATATATATGTCGTACCTAGTAGCCAGAACTCACTTCTCAGCCTACTATTCAAGGCCCGATTTGCCTAATAAGCCAAGTTTTCCTGAATTAATATATTTACTATAATTTTTTTCTTATGAAATGATAAAGCAACCCTTTTCTCTATGTATGAGGTCAATTTTGTTTTATTGGAGTTAAAATTAACGTAGATATATGACCGAACCTAACCAACCCTACCTAACCTAACCTAACCTATATTTATAGGTAAGGTTAGGTTAGGTAGCCAAAAAAAGCTAGGTTAGGTTAGGTTAGGTAGGTTAGGTAGACGAAAAAACATTAATTCATGAAAACTTGGCTTATTAGGCAAATCGGGCCTTGAATAGTAGGCTGAGAAGTGCGTTCTGGCTATTAGGTACGACATATATATATATATATATATATGTTGTACCTAGTAGCCAGAACGTCGTACTCGGCCTACTATGCAAGGCCCGATTTGCCTAATAAGCCAAGTTTTCATGAATTAATATATTTTCTCTAATTTTTTTCTTATGAAATGATAAAGCTACCCATTTCATTATGCATGAGGTATATTTTTTTTTATTGGAGTTAACATTAACGTAGATATGTGACCGAACCTAACCTACCCTACCTAACCTAACCTAACCTATCTCTATAGGTTAGGTTAGATTAGGTAGCCGAAAAAGTTAGGTTAGGTTAGGTTAGGTAGGTTAGGTAGTCGAAAAACAATTAATTTATGAAAACTTGGCTTATTAGGCAAATTGGGTCTTGCATAGTAGGCTGAGAAGTGTGTTCTGGCTACTAGGTACGACATATATATATATATATATATATATATGTCGTACCTAGTAGCCAGAACTCACTTCTCAGCCTACTATGCGAGGCCCGATTTGCCTAATAAGCCAAGTTTTACTGAATTAATATATTTTCTCTAATTTTTTTCTTATGAAATGATAAAGCTACCCATTTCATTATGTATGAGGTCAATTTATTTTTATTAGAGTTAAAATTAACGTAGATATATGACCGAACCTAACCAACCCTACCTAACCTAACCTAACCTATCTTTATAGGTTAGGTTAGGTTAGGTAGCTGAAAACGTTAGGTTAGGTTAGGTTAGGTGGGTTAGGTTGTCGAAAAAACATTAATTCATGAAAACTAGGCTTATTAGGCAAATCAGGCCTTGCATATTAGGCTGAGAAGTGAGTTCTGGCTACTAGGTACGACATATATATATATATATATATATATATATATATATATATATATATATATATATATATATATATATATGTATATGTCGTACCTAGTAGCCAGAACGCACTTCTCAGCCTACTATGCAAGGCCCGATTTGCCTAATAAGCGAAGTTTTCCTGAATTAATATATTTTCTAAAAAAATTTTCTTATGAAATGATAAAGCTACCCATTTCATTATGTATGAGGTCAATTTTATTATATTGGAGTTAAAATTAACGTAGATATATGACCAAACCTAACCAACCCTACCTAACCTAACCTAACCTATCTTTATTGGTTAGGTTAGGTTAGGTAGCTGGAAAAGTTAGGTTAGGTTAGGTTAGGTAGGTTAGGTAGTCGAAAAAACATTAATTCCTGAAAACTTGGCTTATTAGGCAAATCGGGCCTTGCATAGTAGGCTGAGAAGTGCGTTCTGGCTACTAGGTACGACATATATATATATATATATATATATATATATATATATATATATATATATATATATATATATATATGTCGTACCTAGTAGCCAGAATGCACTTCTCAGCCTACTATGCAAGGCGCAATTTGCCTAATAAGCCAAGTTTTCATGAATTAATTGTTTTTCGACTACCTAACCTACCTAACCTAAACTGACCTAACTTTTTCGGCTACCTAACCTAACCTAACCTATAAAGATAGGTTAGGTTAGGTTAGGTAGGGTTGGTTAGGTTCGGTCATATATCTATGTTAATTTTAACTCCAATAAAAAAAATTGACCTCATACATAATGAAATGGGTAGCTTTATCATTTCATAAGAAAAAAAATTGAGAAAATATATTAATTCAGGAAAACTTGGCTTATTAGGCAAATCGGGCCTTGAATAGTAGGCAGAGAAGTGCGTTCTGGCTACTAGGTACGACATATATATATATATATATATATATATATATATATATATATATATATGTCGTACCTAATAGCCAGAACTCACTTCTTGGCCTATTATGCAGGGCTCTCGTCTTACTTAACTAAGTTAGCAAGGACTCTGTTGTTTCTGGCTAAGTGTAAACATTTTGGCCTATTATGCAAAAAATCATACTGTTTTTTTGGCCAAGAATGCAAACTGGCGATTGTTTATTTGTTTATCACATGGTCACTGTAAAGTAAGATGTTGTCCATTGAATGTAGGAAGATATTTAGATAAAAATGTCAAATGGGGACGATGTACAGATTAATAATGGCCTTAGGAATTGTTTGTACTAGAAATCAGTAGCACGTGGAGCGATATGGTGCTTGAACACTTAGCCGGCATACACTATTATTTAAAACAATTTTGTGTTTATAGAGAGAAAGAGAGAGATAGATTAATAGTTCTCAACTCCTTAAAACATACATAACTGAAACATGCTCATGTCTGAACATTTTGTCCTGCCTCAAAATCACATTGAACAAATAATGTCTTATCCCAGGCCAGCATCCTCTCCGATAAGGATCCTTGGTGGCTCGACCACCAGAAGTTACATCCTGTATACCACTACATTCTCATTTGAACCTAATAGTACTTACCATAACCTAACTTTTTATATAGTCTGTATACGGTAGCTTATTACGAAGCGATAAGCACCCTCCCCTAGGATAGGTTAGGTTAGGTTCCCTAGGTTCAACGCAACCCCCTGTCCCATCATGCCTGGAGGAGACAGCTGGTTGCCCGGAGTAGATGGTAGCAGTGTCAGCTGAATTATATAAATATCAAGTAGTCGCAGGCTACTCTCACATTTTACATCCACTGACGGCCAACCAACACACGCTTCGCTACTCTTCCATCAAATAGAAATTTAGTAGCCACATTCTTACTAATATTTGGAATATTCAGGTGTACAAAGCTTTTAAAACCATGGTATCATTATTTCCCTTTAAATCTTTTACATCTTCGATTATATCAAGTTCCCAAATAAAAAAATATGTAGACAAATATTGTTCAGTTGATATAAATATTACATTAGAACCATCTATAATTAAATTAAGACCAACTACACACAAAATTGTAAATGTTTATGCTATTAAAATATGGATGGGATCTACTCAAGAAGGATATCCTGCGGCATCCCAATTACAATTTATACTGGAGTCGCAGTTAGGGAGGATGAAAATTATTGTTCTTATATATTTGTAGAATTCATCTCTAACATTGACCAAAGAAGCATCATGTTCTGTGAACATAATTTCAGGCCGGATTACTTAAAATTGCCTATCAAGGGATATAGGTCCTACGCCAAAGATCCTTCCATATTTCTGATGACGATACAAGCTTCCAATCAGGAACGAGAAGCTCTGAGAGAGATGATGATAGCAGACGGAATATCGATTCCATCGTCATTTTGTAAAGTTGATCAGGGTGCGCTGAAAAGGCTTATGTCCCTCAAAAAATATTTGAATCGGCATTATTATTTTAGGTACATGATGTTTAAAAATATACGTTGGGAATTAACCAGAGATTTGAGAGCTTACGAAGCATGGTTGAAAAATGAAAAATGGCTTAACTTCATTGATCGCAGGATGGAACAACATAAACCCTATTGTTTAATAGAAAGTTGTCATAGCTACCCTCGTCAAGATATAATTTATAGGGACCCCAACCATAAACTTGAATCTAATTCTCGTGTTTTGGGGGTACCCGAATATCGTAATAAATGGCCTGAAAATTATACATTTCGGGTTTTCAGTGATGGTGATGAAAAGTGTGATGATATATGTTGTATTACGCTACGAAACCTTGACAGAATTTATCATTTAAATTCTGCGAAGAGCGAATTAATTGCTCGAATAGTGGTGAAAGAATACGGATCATTTTATGTAGAAAAGGTAAAACGCGTGCTTTTCATAACCCGAAATCCCCATCTCTTTATGGACCTCATTCAAACGGGAGAAAAGGAAGAAATCTGTCGTTTTATTATAGAAGACGAAGGTTTATCATCATCATCATCACCACCACCTCCATATAAAAACACCTACAACCCAAATAGTTTGCAGGCAATGTGCGTCAATCAATTTGTGAATTCCTTTTTGGATACTACTAGAATGGGATATTGGACCGTGGCCTACTTACGTAGAGCAATCAACACCAACCCTAATATTCCTCATTTATTTAAACCCCAATTAAACAACGAAGTTCAACGGAATCTAATGATTAGATCGTGGGAAAGAGCAGTGGCAGATGAACCAACTACAGAACTTTTATTTTTTTTCAGAACAAATTCAATGAAATTGTTTTTTACTGAATTGAAAATATTTGTTTATTATTCTTATAATAAATAAATCTAAAGTTGGGATTAAATGCTAAAAAAAACATTGATGAATCTTAATAATGTAATAATGCCCAACCAATTAATTCACATATCAATCTTTACATTAGAAAGGGAACTTAAGTGACTGACTGGACTCTGGCCGATGGTAGATTTAACCAGTTCAGTTATCATTTTCTGTATTTCAGAGTTACGTACTTCTTCCATTAGTCGCAAGGCAACATTTTGTAAATGATCCACACTATCTTGAAGCCTCGACAATTTAGTTAGCACCTCAATAACAGTTATATGGGTGGTTAATTCATATTGGGGATATTTACTCAAATCTATTGAAGGTTTCGGTAATCTACCTTTGTTTTCCAGGTAATCAAGACCTTTTAAAATACAAGTAATGTGTTTCTCTTTCGTTTTGTATTTATAGTCACGATCCATATCTGGAAAATTAAAGTCGTCTAATTCTTCATATCCCATTGGCCACTTTGGCCACTCGTCACCATTATTACATGATTTCACTATTTTGTTGGTAGTTTTGAAATCATCATTTGAATAAAAGGTCACTAAAATATTTTTAAGTTTTGTAGTATCATACTTTTTTCTAAAGAATAAAATAAAGTTGATCATTTCATTTACTGACGTCGTCATTATGTATTCGTTTTTGGTAAATGAATGAAATAGTTAAGTGAAATTCTAAATTTTTATTACTTATATACTTCTGGCCAAAATTTAATTTCTAATTAGCGACAATAGTTGCTGAAAACTTGTACTTTTGATAATGATTGGTTCCCCTTTTTATACCCTTCGACTTAATACTAAATAACCGCAATTTTTGTTAACTCAATATTTTATTGAGAATGCTCTTGGTCGTCTTTCATCTTTAACATAATATAAAAAAAATACAAATGTCTTCATCACACATATGGACTTTTTTTGTTGCTGAGTGACTTCAAATATTCAGCCTGGTTGATTCAGTTGATCAGCAAACATTTTTACCTCATTTTTTTTTCACACGATTCATGCTATTATTGACCAATTGAAGAATATCATTGTATATTAATTTATATTATTAATATGTGTATATTAATTTTATTTAACAGTTCTAAAGTTATAATGTATAGAAATATAAATTTAGTAACCACACTCCTACTAACATTCGGAAAATTCAATTGCACAAAGCTTTTAAAACCATGGTATCCATATTTCCCATGAAATCTTTTACATCTTCGATTACATCATATTCCCAAATAATGAAATATATCATCAAATATGGTTCATATGGTATAGATATTATTTTAGAACCATTTATAAATCTAATACCATTTAAACCCCAAATTGTAAATGTTTATGCTATAAAAATATGGATGGGATCTACTCAAGAAGGATATCCTGCAGCATCCCAATTACAATTTATACTGAGAGTCGCAGTTAGTGAGGATGGAAAATTTTATCGTTCCTATAGGTTTTTGGAAATCTTCTCTAACATTGACCAAAGAAGCATCATGTTCTGTGAACATAATTTCAAGTATCCCCATGATCCGGATTACTTAATAGTGCCTATCGCGGGATATAGGTCCTACGCCAAAGATCCTTCCATATTTCTGATGATGATACAAGCTTCCAATCAGGAACGAGAAGCTCTGAGAGAGATGATGATAGCAGACGGAATATCGATTCCATCGTCATTTTGTAAAGTTGATCAGGCTGCGCTCAAAAGGCTTATGTCCCTCAAACAATATTTGAATCGACATTATTATTTTAGGTATATGATGTTTAAAAATATACGTTGGGAATTAACCCGAGATGTGAGATATTACGAAGCATGGTTGAAAAATAAAAAATGGCTTAACTACGTTAATCACAGGATGATTCAACATAAACCCTATTGTTTACATGATGGATCTTTTTTAAACGAGCCTCGTCAAGATATAATTTATAGGGACCCCAACTATGAAATTAGATCTCGTTTTGGGCTACCCAAATATTGTAATTACTGGCAGGATATAGATTCTATTTTTCGGGTTTTCAGTGATGGTGATAAAAAGTGTGATGATATATGTTGTATTAGGCTAGGAAACCTTGACCGAATTTATCATTTAAATTTGGCGAAGAGCGAATTAATTGCTCGAATAGTAGTGAAAGAATACGGATCATTTTATGTAGAAAAGGTAAAAGGCGTACTTTTCATAACCCAAAATCCCCATCTCTTTATGGACCTCATTCAAACGGGGGAAAAGGAAGAAATCTGTCGTTTTATTATAGAAGACGAAGGTTTATCATCATCATCATCATCATCATCACCACCACCTCCATGTAAAAACACCTACAAGCCAAATAGTTTGCAGGCAATGTGCGTCAATCAATTTGTGAATTCCTTTTTGGATATTAATAGAATGGGATATTGGACCGTGGCCTGCTTACGTAGAACAATCAACACCAACCCTAATATTCTTCATTTTTTAAAACGCCAAATAATCAATGAAGTTCAACGGAATCTAATGATTAGATCATGGGAAAGAGCAGTAGCAGATGAAAAAACTACTGAATTTCCGGTAGAAATTAATGAGGGAAACCAAAGGTATGATATTTATGGGTCGCTAAATTAGAAATTAAATTTTGGCCAGAAGTATATAAGTAATAAAAATTTCAAATTTCACTTAACTATTCCATTCATTTACCAAAAACGAATACATAATGACGACGTCAGTAAATGAAATGATCAACTTTATTTTATTCTTTAGAAAAAAGTATGATACTACAAAACTTAAAAATATTTTAGTAACCTTTTATTCAAATGATGAACTCCTAGCAACCAAAAAAATAGTGGCACCCAAATAGTTTGCAGGCAATGTGCGTCAATCAATTTGTGAATTCCTTTTTGGATACTACTAGAATGGGATATTGGATGGGAGCAAATGCTAAAAAAAACATTGATGAATCTTAATAATGTAATAATGCCCAACCAATTAATTCACATATCAATCTTTACATTAGAAAGGGAACTTAAGTGACTGACTGGACTCTGGCCGATGGTAGATTTAACCAGTTCAGTTATCATTTTCTGTATTTCAGAGTTACGTACTTCTTCCGTTAGTCGCAAGGCAACATTTTGTAAATGATCCACACTATCTTGAAGCCTCGACAATTTAGTTAGCACCTCAATAACAGTTATATGGGTGGTTAATTCATATTGGGGATATTTACTCAAATCTATTGAAGGTTTCGGTAATCTACCTTTTGGTTCCAGGTAATCAAGACCTTTTAAAATACAAGTAATGTGTTTCTCTTTCGTTTTGGATTTATAGTGACGATCCATATCTGGATAATTAAAGTCGTCTAATTCTTCATATCCCAATGGCCACTTTGGCCACTCGTCACCATTATTACATGATTTCACTATTTTGTTGGTAGTTTTGAAATCATCATTTGAATAAAAGGTCACTAAAATATTTTTAAGTTTTGCAGTATCATACTTTTTTCTAAAGAATAAAATATAGTTGATCATTTCATTTACTGACGACGTCATTATGTATTCGTTTTTGGTAAATGAATGGAATAGTTAAGTGAAATTCTAAATGTTTATTACTTATATACACTTCTTGCCCAAATTTTATTTCTAATTAGCACCGCCTTATAAGACAATATGCCGATTCCCAGCGAAAATGTAGTGTTTTTAGTAAAAGAAACTGCACAAAGAGAAGTCCAGCTGACCCATCCCCCTACGTAAAATTATGTGTTCTCCTTTTTGGTTGAATGGATGGATAGTTAGTGAAATTCTAAATTTTTATTACTTTTATACTTCTTGTTAATTAATTTGTGACAATAGTTACTGAAAACTTTGTTTTCATTGAATCTGTACTTATTTTTTTTTTCTTACTCATTGCACATAAAGGGTTTTTTTTTGGCTTGAATGTACTCACAAATAGTTGATCAGTTAACATTTTTACCTCCTTTTTTTTTTTTTTTAATTTCATTTAACAATTCCAAGGTTATATATATTATATAGAAATAGAAATTTAGTAGCCACATTCCTACTAACATTTGGAATATTCAGCTGCACAAACTTTTTAAAACCATGGTATCCATATTTCCCTTTAAATCTTTTACATCTTCGATTACATCAAGTTCCCAAATAGAAAAATATTTAGACCAATCATGTTCGCATAGTGTAGATATTACTTTAGAACCATGTATAATTAATTTAAGACTAAAGCGACAAGAAATTGTAATTGTAAATGTTTATGCTATAAAAATATGGATGGGATCTACTCAAGAAGGATATCCTGCGGCATCCCAATTACAATTTATACTGCGAGTCGTAGTTAGGGAGGATGAAAATCATTGTTCTTATATGTTTGTGGAACTCTTCTTTAACATTGACCAAAGAACCAGCTTGTTCTGTGAACATAATTTCAAGTAATGCGATGATCCGGATTACTTAAAATTGCCTATCACGGGATATAGGTCCTACGCCAAAGATCCTTCCATATTTCTGATGATGATACAAGCTTCCAATCAGGAACGAGAAGCTCTGAGAGAGATAATGATAGCAGACGGAATATCGATTCCATCGTCATTTTGTAAAGTTGATCAGGGTGCGCTCAAAAGGCTTATGTCCCTCAAACAATATTTGAATCGGCATTATTATTTTAGGTACATGATGTTTAAAAATATACGTTGGGAATTAACCCGAGATTTGAGATATTACGAAGTATGGTTGAAAAATAAAAAATGGCTTAACTACGTTAATCACAGGATGATTCAACATAGCCCCTATTGTTTATATGATGAATATTTTCATGACGTGTCTCAAGATGGAATTTATAATATATGGTCTCCAGATTATACATTTCGGGTTTTCAGTGATGGTGATGAAAAGTGTGATGATATATGTTGTATTACGCTACGAAACCTTGACCGAATTTAGCATTTAAATTCGGCGAAGAGCGAATTAATTGCTCGAATAGTGGCAAAAGAATATGGATTATTTTATATACAAAAGGTAAAACGCGTACTTTTCATAACCCGAAATCCCCATCTCTTTATGGACCTCATTCAAACGGGAGAAAAGGAAGAAATCTGTCGTTTTATTATAGAAGACGAAGGTTTATCATCATCATCATCATCACCACCTCCATGTAAAAACACCTACAACCCAAATAGTTTGCAGGCAATGTGCGTCAATCAATTTGTGAATTCCTTTTTGGATATTAATAGAATGGGATATTGGAACGTGGCCTGCTTACGTAGAGCAATCAACACCAACCCTAATATTCCTCATTTATTTAAACACCAATTAACCAACGAAGTTCAACGGAATCTAATGATTAGATCTTGGGAAAAAGCAGTGGCTGATGAACCAACTACTAAACTTTTTTTTTTTTAAGAACAGATTCAATGAAAAAGTTTTTTACTGAATTGAAAATATTTGTTTATTATTCTTATAATAAATAAATCTAAAGTTGGAATTAAATAATGAAAAACATTGATGAATCTTAATAATGTAATAATGTCCAATCAATTAATTCACATATCAATTTTTACATTAGAAAGGGAACTTAAGTGACTGACTGGACTCTGGCCGATGGTAGATTTAACCAGTTCAGTTATCATTTCCTCCACTTCAGAGTTACGTACTTCTTCCGTTAGTCGCAAGGCAACATCTTGTAAATGATCCACACTATCTTGAAGCCTCGATAATTTAGTTAGCACCTCAATACCAGTTATATGGGTGGTTAATTCATATTGGGGATATTTAGCCAAATCGATTGAAGGTTTAGGTAATCTACCTTTGGTTTCCAGGTAATCAAGGCCTTTAAAAATACAAGTAATGTGTTCGTCTTTCGTTTTGTATTGATCCTTGTAATCCATCATATCTGGATAATTAAATTCGTCTAATTCATATGGCCACTTGTCATCATTATTACATGATTTCACTATTTTTTTGGTGGTTTTGAGATCATCATTTGAATAAAAGGTCACTAAAATATTTTTAAGTTTTGCAGTATCATACTTTTTTCTAAAGAATAAAATATAGTTGATCATTTCATTTACTGACGACGTCATTATGTATTCGTTTTTGGTAAATGAATGGAATAGTTAAGTGAAATTCTAAATGTTTATTACTTATATACACTTCTTGCCCAAATTTTATTTCTAATTAGCACCGCCTTATAAGACAATATGCCGATTCCCAGCGAAAATGTAGTGTTTTTAGTAAAAGAAACTGCACAAAGAGAAGTCCAGCTGACCCATCCCCCTACGTAAATTTATGTGTTCCCATTTATCATTTATATTCGGCGAAGAGCGAATTAATTGCTCGAATAGTGGCAAAAGAATATGGATTATTTTGTATTCAAAAGGTTTATCATCACCACCACCACCACCACCACCACCATCACCACGTAAAAACACCTACAACCCAAATAGTTTGCAGGCAATGTGTGTCAATCAATTTGTGAAGTCCTTTTTGGATACTACTAGAATGGGATATTGGATGGGAGCAAATGCTAAAAAAAACATTGATGAATCTAAATAATGTAATAATGCCCAATTAATTAATTCACATATCAATCTTTACATTAGATAGGGAACTTAAGTGACTGACTGGACTCTGGCCGATGATAGATTTAACCAGTTCAGTTATCATTTTCTGTATTTCAGAGTTACGTACTTCTTCCGTTAGTCGCAAGGCAACATTTTGTAAATGATCCACATTATCTTGAAGCCTCGACAATTTAGTTAGCACCTCAATACCAGTTATATGGGTGGTTAATTCATATTGGGGATATTTACTCAAATCTATTGAAGGTTTCGGTAATCTACCTTTGGTTTCCAGGTAATCAAGACCTTTTAAAATAAAAGGAATGTGTTTCTCTTTCATTTTGTATTGATCTTTGTAATCCATCATATCTGGATAATTAAATTCGTCTAATTCATATGGCCACTCATCACCATTATTACATGATGTCACTATTTTTTTGGTTGCTAGGAGTTCATCATTTGAATAAAAGGTTACTAAAATATTTTTAAGTTTTGTAGTATCATACTTTTTTCTAAAGAATAAAATAAAGTTGATCATTTCATTTACTGACGTCGTCATTATGTATTCGTTTTTGGTAAATGAATGAAATAGTTAAGTGAAATTCTAAATTTTTATTACTTATATACTTCTGGCCAAAATTTAATTTCTAATTAGCGACAATAGTTGCTGAAAACTTGTACTTTTGATAATGATTGGTTCCCCTTTTTATACCCTTCGACTTAATACTAAATAACCGCAATTTTTGTTATCTCAATATTTTATTGAGAATGCTCTTGGTCTTCTTTCATCTTTAACATAATATAAAAAAAATACAAATGTCTTCATCACACATATGGACTTTTTTTGTTGCTGAGTGACTTCAAATATTCAGCCTGGTTGATTATCTGACTGAATTCTTCACCACATATATTTATGAACAGTCAGTAGGTGTACGCAAACCAAAGTAATGGTTGAATCTGGATATAGTTTTTTTTTTGGTTCCCTCTGTAGTTCAATTTTCTCACACACCTCCCTTATATGTTTAAATGATTTTCACTGATATGGGTTCCTTAATAGGCGTTGGTGGTGATTGATTAAGAGAAAGTGGGGTTCTATGTGGCAACTACTTCATCTTGTAGTGTCAGTCTTGGGGATAAAACGAAGGTGGGGGGGAGAGGGGTTTATGATGGTGATAGTAGTGACGGCAGAGGCACTGAAGTTGAGGCAGCAGCCACTTCAAATTTTTTTATCTTCGTCTGGAAACAAAAATGATGTTAGTAGGGGTGACGGGATTCACTTAGTTTACGCAGATGTTCCAGTGGACCACCACTGTTAAATAGTAGATATATTATAAATATGCTAACCTTTAAATTCACTTTTTTTTGCCTAACTTCTTCGTCTCTCTCTCTCTCTCTCTCTCTCTCTCTCTCTCTCTCTTTCTCTCCGAATTTCATTAACTTTCTGCAGCCCACAAGTTAAGGGAAAGGGGGAGTTGATGATGAAGGTAGTGGTGGTTGTTCTTCTTCAACGATCCTGGAGAAGAAATTGCAGGTGCTGCCTCCATACCGGACAAGTCCAACTGACACTGATATGTATCAGTTGACAGCACCCTATGTCATCACCTTCCTCCCCCCCCCCCCATCTCAACATAAACAATGGGTCAAGTCATTTTTAATCGACCAATTACTGACCGACCCACTTTCTTTGCTAAAACGGCAGTTGATCAGCAAACATTTTTACCTCATTTTTTTTTTCACACGATTCATGCTATTATTGACTAATTGAAGAATATCATTGTATACTAATTTATATTATTAATATGTGTATATTAATTTTATTTAACAGTTCTAAAGTTATATGAATAGAAATATAAATTTAGTAACCACACTCCTACTAACATTCGGAATATTCAGTTGCACAAAGCTTTTAAAACCATGGTATCCATATTTCCCTTGAAATCTTTTACATCTTCGATTACATCATATTCCCAAATACTGAAATATATCATGAAATATGGTTCATATGGTATAGATATTATTTTAGAACCATTTATAAATCAAATAGAATTAAAACCCCAAATTGTAAATGTTTATGCTATAAAAATATGGATGGGATCTACTCAAGAAGGATATCCTGCGGCATCCCAATTGCAATTTATACTGCGAGTCGCAAATGAGGAGGATGGAAAATTTTATTGTTCCTATAGGTTTTTGGAAATCTTCGCTAACATTGACCAAAGAAGCATCATGTTCTGTGAACATAATTTCAAGTATCCCCATGATCCGGATTACTTAATAGTGCCTATCGCGGGATATAGGTCCTACGCCAAAGATCCTTCCATATTTCTGATGATGATACAAGCTTCCAATCAGGAACGAGAAGCTCTGAGAGAGATGATGATAGCAGACGGAATATCGATTCCATCGTCATTTTGTAAAGTTGATCAGGCTGCGGTGAAAAGGCTTATGTCCCTCAAACAATATTTCAATCGGCATTATTATTTTAGGTATATGATGTTTAAAAATATACGTTGGGAATTAACCCGAGATGTGAGAGATTACGAAGCATGGTTGAAAAATAAAAAATGGCTTAACTACGTTTATCACAGGATGAAACAACATAGACCGTATTGTTTACATGATGGATCTTTTTATAACGAGCCTCGTCAAGATATAATTTATAGGGACCCCAACTATGAAATTAGATCTCATTTGGGGGTACCCAAATATTGTAATGACTGGCGGGATAGAGATTCTATTTTTCGGGTTTTCAGTGATGGTGATAAAAAGTGTGATGATATATGTTGTATTAGACTAGGAAACCTTGACCGAATTTATCATTTAAATTCGGCAAAGAGCGAATTAATTGCTCGAATAGTGGCGAAAGAATACGGATCATTTTATGTAGAAAAGGTAAAAGGCGTACTTTTCATAACCCGAAATCCCCATCTCTTTATGGACCTCATTCAAACGGGAGAAAAGGAAGAAATCTGTCGTTTTATTATAGAAGACGAAGGTTTATCATCATCATCATCATCATCATCATCATCACCACCACCTCCATGTAAAAACACCTACAAGCCAAATAGTTTGCAGGCAATGTGCGTCAATCAATTTGTGAATTCCTTTTTGGATATTAATAGAATGGGATATTGGAACGTGGCCTGTTTACGTAGAGCAATATACACCAACCCCAATATTCCTCATTTTTTTAAATGCCAAATAATCAACGAAGTTCAACGGAATCTAATGATTAGATCTTGGGAAAGAGCAGTAGCAGATGAAACAACTACTGAATTTCCGGTAGAAATTAATAATGGAAACCAATATTATCATGTATATGGTAGTATAATAAATGGTTGGTAGTATAACACTGTAATTCAATCAAAACAATTTTTCAAAGAAAAACACCTGGCCTATTTGACGAATCTGGCCTTACAATATACAACTTCCACATATGAATTTAATCAGTTCCTAGAGACATGTTGTAGCAGTGCAGCCAAAGGAGAAGAAGAAGAAGAAGAAGAAGAAGAAGAAGAAGAAGAAACACAATTAGATAATCCCAATCCTAAGGTATTTATAATATATCTACTATTTAGTAGTCGAAGGGTATAAATAAGGGGAACTAATCATTATCAAAAGTACAAGTTTTCAGCAACTATCGTCGCTAATTAGAAATTAAATTTTGGCCAGAAGTATATAAGTAATAAAAATTTCGAATTTCACTTAACTATTCCATTCATTTACCAAAAACGAATACATAATGACGTCATCAGTAAATGAAATGATCAACTTTATTTTATTCTTTAGAAAAAAGTATGATAATACAAAACTTAGAAAGATTTTAGTAACCTTTTATTCAACTGATGAACTCATAGCAACCAAAAAAATAGTGGCATCATGTAATAATGGTGATAAGTGGCCATATGGATTAGACGAATTTAATTATCCAGATAGGATGGATTACATGGATCAATACACAATGAACCACGAATTCGTTACAGATATTTTTATAGGTCTTAATTACCTGGAAACCAAAGGTAGATTACCGAAACCTTCAATAGATTTTGCTAAATATCCCCAATATGAATTAACCACCCTTATAACTGGTATTGAGTTGCTAACTAAATTATCGAGGCTTCAAGATAGTGTGGATCATTTACAAAATGTTGCCTTGCGACTAACGGAAGAAGTACGTAAAACTCTGAAATACAGAAAATGATAACTGAGCTGGTTAAATCTATCATCGGCCAGAATCCAGTCAGTCACTTAAGTTCCCTATCTAATGTAAAGAATGATATGTGAATTAATTGATTGGGCATTATTACATTATTAAGATTCATCAATGGTTTTTATTTATACTTTTAGCATTTGCTTCCAACTTTAGATTTATTTATTAGAATAATAATAAACATATATATATTTTATAACATAATCAATTCAGTAAAATAAAAGTCCAATAGTTGGTTCTTCTGCCACTGCTCTTTCCCACGATCTAATCATTAGATTCCGTTGAACTTCGTTGATTAATTGGCGTTTTAAAAAAGAAGGAATATTATGGTTGGTGTTGATTGCTGTACGTAAGCAGGCCACGGTCCAATTATTAATATCCAAAAAGGAATTCACAAATTGATTGACGCACATTGCCTGCAAACTATTTGGAGGTGGTGGTGATGATGATGATGATAAACCTTCGTCTTCTATAATAAAACGACAGATTTCTTCCTTTTCTCCCGTTTGAATGATGTCCATAAAGAGATGGGGATTTCGGGTTATGAAAAGTACGTGTTTTACCTTTTCTACATAAAATGATCCGTATTCTTTCACCACTATTCGAGCAATTAATTCGCTCTTCGCCGAATTTAAATGATAAATTCGGTCAAGGTTTCGTAGTGTAATACAACATATATCATCACACTTTTCATCACCATCACTGAAAACCCGAAATGTATAATTTTTAGGCCATTTATCACAATATTCGGGTACCCCTAAATGAGATCTAATTTTATAGTTGGGGTCCCTATAAATTATATCTTCACGAGGGTCGTTACAACCCAATTTTTTATGTAAACAATACCGCATATGTTGAAGCATCATGTCATCAATGCAGGTAAGCCATTTTGTATTTTTCAACCATGCTTCGTAAGCTCTCAAATCTCGGGTTAATTCCCAACGTATATTTTTAAACATCATGTACCTAAAATAATAATGCCGATTCAAATATTGTTTGAGGGACATAAGCCTTTTCAGCGCACCCTGATCAACTTTGCTACATGGCGATGGAATCGATATTCCGTCTGCTATCATCATCTCTCTCAGAGCTTCTCGTTCCTGATTGGAAGCTTGTATCGTCATCAGAAATATGGAAGGATCTTTGGCGTAGGACCTATATCCCGTGATAGGCAATTTTAAGTCATAATGACAGGGATCCTGGAAATTCTTTCCACAGAACATGATGCTTCTTTGGTCAATGTTAGAGAAGAGTTCAACAAACATATAAGAACAATATCTTTCATGCTCCTTAACTACGACTCGTAGTATAATTAATTGGTAATGCCGCAGGATATCTTTTTCGAGTAGATCCCATCCATATTTTTATAGCATAAACATTTACAATTACAATATTGTGTCTAAGAAATGGCTTTAATTTAATTATACATGGTTCTAAAGTAATATTTAAAAGATAAGAATTATCTTTGTCTAAATATTGTTCTATTTGGGAACTTGATGTAATCGAAGATGAAAAAGATTTAAAGGGAAACATTGATAAAATGTTTTTTTTAAAAGCTTTGTGCAGCTGAATATTCCGAATGTTAGTAGGAGTGTGGCTACTAAATTTCTATTTCTATATATATAACTTTAGAACTGTTAAATAAAATTAATATACAAATATCCCCAATATAAATTAACTACCCATATAACTGTTATTAAGGTGCTAACTAAAGATAGTGTGGATCATTTACAAAATGTTACCTTGCGATTAATGGAAGAAGTAGGTAACTCTGAAGTGCAGAAAATGCTAACTGAACTGGTTAAATCTACCATTGGCCAGAGTCCAGTCAGTCACTTAAGTTCCCTTTCTAATGGAAAGAAATATGTGAATTAATTGGTTGAGCATTATTACATTACTAAGATTCATCAATGGTTTTTATTTATACTTTTAGCATTTGCTCCCAACTTCAAGATTTATTTATTATAAGAATAATAAACAAGTATTTTATAACATAATCAATTCAGTAAAATAGTTTAAAATACTACACAGTGCTTTGTGTCTCTTACACAATCCCAATAAATATGTCACCACTGTTTTAGACACGTGAACGAGTTTCATTAAATAGCAGTGGTCGTCAGCGTCACTAAACCATACAAAATGTATGAATTGAGTTGCCCAATGCTCCTCAATGTGTGTATGTTACAAAAACCTGGTAACGTTGGTTGAGTGATTTTTTTCTACATAGGCTGGGAGGGATGAGAGTAGAAGGCAAGGAGGGAGATACTGCACATTACCTCACCCCTAACACCTCCCCACCTACCCACCTCCTTCCTTCTCTCCTGCTTGATACCTGCCTTCCTCAAGCATAATCAACCAGGCGGCGACGCGACCGTGTTTCCTCAAGACACGAACACTCGAGCAAAACACGTTGGCTTCTCCCGGTAAAAGGGCTTGCAAGCTTTTCAATCTCTTTCCAGTTTACTCCTGGAAAGGCTTAACTGATACTATCTGCGGGCAAAGCGTGTCTATCGCACACGCACACACGCACACGGGGAATTGATAAGATAGAAAAGGATGAATTATTTAACATGGGTGGTACACACACAAGGGAACACAGGTGGGTATTGAGTACCCACATGAGCCACAGGGACGTTAGAAAGAACTTTTTCAATGTCAGTAGTTAGGATGGAATGCACTAGGTAGTGGTGTGGTGGAGGCTGACTCCATACACAGTTTCAAATGTAGATATGATAGAGCCCAATAGGCTCAGGAATCTGTACACCAGTTGATTGACAGTTGAGAGGCGGGACTAAAGAGTCAGAGCTCAACACCCGCAAGGTAAGCAAAATTAGGCGAGTACACAGGGCCTGGCGGCTGAGTGGACAGCGCTCTAGGGTGGTAGTCCTAAGGGCCCGGGTTTGATCCCCAGAAAAAAAAGCAGAAACAAATGGTCATTTTCTTTCACCCTGGTGCTCCTGTTCACTCGGTAGTAAATAGGGAACCACCACGGACAGGAGTACACCCATACACATATTTCACCTCCCTACTGAGAGAGCGGGAAGATGCCCCCCCCCCCTTCCCCTCCTTCCCTACTGTGAGAGCAGGGAAGATGGCCCCCCCTCCCCTCCTTCCCTACTGTGAGAGCGGGAAGATGCCCCAGCGCCCTCATTTATTGTTCTTTAATGGTTCCCCATATTATGGCCAAAGAAGCATAATCCAAGTTTATAATAGGATCTTTTACTAAAGAAGCATAAAATAATGTATATATATCCAACTCATCAAGACATCCCTGCTGGCTCAAGTACTCCAGCGTGACCGCTATTTTTTCATCTATCAATTTATCCAGTTTTTGTGATTTAGCCATAAATGCAGCCTTGCTCCGTTCAGCTATATTATCATCTAATGTCAAATCTTCCACGGCTCTCTTCCAGGAACTAACCATTAGACTCCATTTAAGTTCATCATCGATAAATTGATATTTAAAGGAATCCGGGATCTGGAGGGTGGAAACCATTTCTTCGCACAGAGTGGCCGCTGTCCAACCCCATTCTGTTGTTCTAACATCCAAAAAATAACTTGTAACTGCCCGAGTACATATAGCTCGTAAACGATTGTCATATTTGTGCGGAGATGTTGATAAACCCTCGTCTCGAACGATAAAACTATAAATTTCATCCTTGTTCCCCGTTTGAATAATATCCACAAAGAGTTTGAGATCTCGGGTTAGAAAAAGAATACATTCAGATAGTACGTCGAATGGGGTGCTATAAGTTACTATGATCATTTCGAAATAAATTTTTCCATAATTTTTCACATGCATGCGTGCAATTAGTTCACCATATGAATTCACACATGGTTCCATGTTTCTTCCATCACCATCATCATGCCACCAGTTACCAAATTGATTCACATGATACACTCTGTCGACGTGATTTAATAAATGATCAGTACCACAAAAAATTTCAGAGTATTCTTCCTCACAATCGCTAAATACCCGATATGTGGTAGTAGTGTCCTTATTCCAAAGTATGGTGTAACCAATTTTCCCACAGTCATACATATGCACGAACCTTCTAAAAAAAAACTTAAAACTGGGTTTCATGTGCAACTTTGTTAGTTGAAACTCTCTGTCGTTGAACAAGCAATATTTTTCGTGTTGAATTCTCTTTTCATGAGCGTATTCAGACCATTCTTGGCCATATAACCAGGCTTCGAAAGCAATAGCATCTCTGGTTAATTCCCACTGTATATTGTCGAACATCATATACCTAAAGTAATAATGTCGATTGAAATATCGTTTCAATCTCAAAAGCTTCTCTTTTGCAGTTTGACAAACTTTATTATATGAATAAGATGATGATGATGATGATGATAAAGGGATTCTTATTCCATCGGCTCTCATCATCTCTTTCAGAGCTTCTCTTTCTTCGTTAGACGCTTGTATCATCGTCAGAAATACAAGCGGATCTTTAGCATAGGATCGATATCCATTTACATGAGTTTGGCATTTGAGTCTTTCATTTTGGCCATACAAAGAAGATTTATTTAAATTGAATTTACAGAACATTGTACGCCGTTCGTCGCGGTTAGCGATAAGTTCGACAAACAAATAATAATATTTTCCCGTTTTCCTGTCAGTTACCATAACTCGCATTATAAATTGCAATTGTGATGCCACGGGATACCCTTTTTTATTCGTTCCCATCCAAAATTTTATCGAATAAAGAGTTACTGGCGTTATTGATACACTGTATGTTTTATTCACACGATGTACCATTGGTGGTGGTACATTGCAATGTAATTCCAGAGTAATATCAAGTCTATCGGCATAATATAGATATATCATTCTTGTTAGTTCATCGTCGTATTTAATCGAAGATATAAAAGTTCTCCATGGTCTTCTTAATCTGGCTAGTTGTGCCATGGTTATGTCATCGTAGACTGACATTATTTCTTATAAATATATATTATTATTTAATTTTTATATCAATGTTTATGCTCGAGATGTTTTTATTATTTTTGTATAGCTTCAAAGACACAGTAATAAGTTCTTAACCACATTTAACATAAGGTAGGTCAATATTGTAGTACACATTGTAATAATGTAATTGTCGTTCAATGTAAAAATTTAAATCACAAACTCATTGCGTTCTTTGTCTTGTATACTACTATTACCTTGCTCTTGTCATTTTTTTTTGACATGCTGATGATGAAGATAAATGTTTTGTTGTGTAAAATTAAACAGTGACTTTAGTTTCCCTTTCCTTCGTTTGAATGAGAGAGGTATATGAAGAATATGTTTCAGAAAAATGAATATTCTTTCACCACCATTTAAACATTTAATTAATTTGTACGGCAAACATAAAATAAATTACACTTTGGAATACTCCCTCTCCTTTCAAAAAAGGGAATGAACTATTCATTATTCATTAATTATATATTATGTAATATTTTCATCTTCTTAAGGGGGCTTATCATCACAAAAATTCGGAAAAATCAAATCTTTTTGAAAAATTTATAAAAATACTACAACGTTCTGGTAACACTTTGGCGCAAACCCGAGAATGTTATGATATAAATTAAAGTATTTATGGTACATTTCCATGCGTAATTTTGCAGAATCCGGTGCCCCGCGGCTGTGGTGCGACAAAGAGTATTGCGTCGTACGTTCTAAACGTCAATTTTTCCGTAATAACGTCGGAAATAACTCTGTATATATGACAACAAATATACACTCAATGGCAACCGTCTCCTAGCGGGGGTGGGAGAGGCAGCCAGCTACCAGTCACATGTTGTGTCCTGTTGAGAGTGGAGGGTGTTGATGCGCGCTCCATTTTTGCTCCTGGAATCTCGCTTTTGTAGCGTCTAGCGCACAATGACTATAAACGGAAGGGTCTGAATGCAAGAGTAGCCAATTTGACACGCGGTCGCCGTCGTTGGCTGGAAAGGAGAGACGCTGTAGCACAAGGGAGGTTATTATCAAGTGAAGATACAGGCGGCCTCCCCGCCTCAGCTGTGAGAGGCATGACACAGCAGCCACACCCCGCTTCGACCCTCCTCACACATCCTCAACCCCTCGATGTGTATGGAACGGCCACGACAGTGCCATCTACATTTACTGCTGTGGCTGGTGTGGCAGTGCCGTCTACAAGTCGAAGTCTGGTAATATGTATGTGCAGGATATTGCATACCTTGCTCAATGGATGCCTATCTACAAGGGTGCCAATTATGAACGAAATCGGTCGATGACACACTCGACTACAGGTGGCCGAACTTTGATCTTATTTTACTCAGGTAAGTAATTTACAACTTCAAGGTGTTTCTCAGCTTTCATTTATTAATCAATTTACATGCAAATTACACCTTATAGAGTTTGTGCTTCTACAAACCTATTGAGACATTTTAGTCCAAAGTCCATTTGTTGATTAAACATCAAATATTGTATATTTTTGGAAGGGTAACTTTGAATAATTATATTATTGCACTAAACACTTCTTTTGATAAAACTGATCAATAGAATCCTTTATTATGTGCTAAATTTAATATCTGATTGTTATAGAAATATTTTTGTTGACACATGTGTTCCCTGAAATTATTTGAAAATGTTGAAAATTCGTTGCATAATACGTTGTGTATTTTTTTTCTCCTTTTCTGTTTAGGGTGTGATGCTGAAACTTGGACCAGTTGCAGCTCTTTCTATAACCATTTCATAAATAAATTTATAAACAAATTGAACAACTTTTACTTTACCCCTTAATACTACTACTCATTTTTCAGTAAACATTATCTCTCTTTTTTTTTTACAATAATATGGAGGACTTTAGAGCTTTTGTAGTGGTGGTATGTAAAAAAAAAAATATTTCAATGTAAAATGTAAATCATATAGTTTATGTTAAATCAATGATTGGGGTACAAATTGTTTGTTTAATAACGAAAATCCCACTGATGATGTGGTAAATCGGGCCTTGCATACTAGCTAGAACACAGTACTCTGCCTACTATGCGAGACCTGATTTGTCTAATAAACAAAGCTTAATTAAGTTCGACAAACAAATAATAAATATTTTCCTGTCATCACAAATCCAACTTAGATCCTATAAGATATATGAATTAGGAGACAAACAACTCTTGCCCCCATACCTCATCAATCAATCAGCACAAATCCAACTTAGTCCCAAATTACAAACACTGTTATTTACCAAGCAAATACTCCAGTTTAGTAACAATATAAGGTGGGACTAAAACACTATAAAAATTTGAAAATCTACACCTATACTTTTCAATTGTGAAAAGACTTTTAATCTTTTCAGTATGCTTTAAAACCTTTTTATCTTTAAAGGATGGGATTATTTTGAATATTTTGGATAGCTCGACTTCTGGGAGAATATATATTATTCTTTTAAATATCTCCTTGAGATCAGTTAGTCCAAAATGTCCTCTCAGATCCACAAAATCACATTCTGAATCCTTGCCTTCAAATTGAATTTCAAGGCAGGATGTATTTAAATTACGTTCTATCTCAATGTTAATATCCCAGTCTAATAGTCCATCTTCATGTGGATTAAATGGATCGAATGTGATAAATAAGGTGCATATATAAGAACATGGTTTGCTCCTTAAGATCCTTCCTTTCTTTTCTTCAGTATTAAAACCAACCATCCATCTATAGGGGTTCATATGTGGGCCACAATTTTTGTTACCAAGTTGTCCATACCTCTGGGCATCCTCTCTTTTTATTTTCTGGGGTAGAAGATATTTATCATTCTTCGATCGACGTGAACGACGACAGCGATGTTGAGAGACTTCTTTCATCTACGAAAAAACAAAATCAGTTAAATCGTTATCCTAAATATTTATAAAATTAATTAACAAAAACGTCTGATACAGAACCAAAGCCTAGAATTATTAAAACAATCCTTTCTAAAGAATTAAATAGTGATACAAAAAATTAAACAAAATTTTTTTAAAATATACCTTATGTTTCAAAATGAACCAAATAAAGACTCAAACAATAAACAATGACAAAATTAAAAAAAAAAAAAATAAAAAAAAAACATACTTATGTTTCAAGTGAGCAACTCTTCAGTTGTAAAGATGGATAAGCTTTATAGTCAGTCAAAGGCTTGTTGTGTAGTGCTGGTTAAGCTGTAACAGTCATCTGTTTATATACTCTGGACAAGTTTTGTTATCATCTGACGTTACCACATCCTTTAAAATATGATGTCACCTCTCTCTCTCTCTCTCTCTCTCTCTCCCAAATATTTAAACCCTTTCCGCTCAGCTATACCAAGCACCCCTCGACTTTAGCCACCATCACCATCATCACCACTGGTTATCAACACCCCAACTACTAAATCATCAACATTGTCCAGTAATGTTTAAAATCAACACTATGATTTTTGCTATGTTCAGATAATTTACAGTTCTTTTACCACCTATTTTAAACAATATTTTTTTCTTCCTCGGCTTTGATACCTTTTGATAATTACTTACTTGATCTGGAGATTTTTCATCCTATGAGTCCACTCCACTTTTGGACGATTTTTCAGATGAATCATTGTCACTGTTGGATCTTGTTATTTCTGCTGATCTAATCGATTTTCTATGTTCTCTTAGAGGGTGGGTTAAGATCATTAGTTGATGAGGTGATTGTTACAGAGTTCAGCTGGAGTAATTGGGGGACTTTGGATTGGTGGACAAGATAATGGGAGGGGGGGATTGGATGTCTCAGGAACATGTAAAGTTGGGTTGTCGATAGGAAACCGATTTGGGTCAATTATGTTCAGAGTGTCCGGTGTTATATTTATTGGGCGAAGGTTGTTATCGACCCTGAGGCTGTTCCAAATATTTAGTAGGCGAATAGGATCTATGTTGCTACAACCAGATACAGTTCTGGAATATTCCAGCAAGCAATCGTCTACAGGATGAAGATGGGGTTGTTGGTTCATAATTGACTTATGACTCTAATGGGCAAATCCTATACTGCACTTTTTGGTTGTGACGACTGTACTTAGTTAGTTCTAGAATGTGGACCGCCAAGTCGTCGGAGTCTCTTTATATAACGTCCTTTCCAAGGTTATCCTTGCCAGGTTTCCCCTGTCTCCCTAATACCAGATTAGTTTTTGACTAAAGCTCATCCTTCTTTACAACTTTTAGTTTGTTTTTCTAATTCTAGGCTCAAAAGTGATTATCTATTTGAATGAATTATTCATTATTAAATGTTTAGTTTTGTCATCATTCATTATTAAAGGTTTAGTTTTATCATCAAGATGTTATGATTGGAAAGTTGTAACGGAATAAAAATCTGGAGAAGATTGAACAAACTGACATAACCATTACAAATATCTTTCATCATTATTTCATCATTGCTATGTTGTACAAATGTAATCTTTGTCTTCTTCTTCTTCTTCTACCTCCCTTTCTACAACTTTATCTTTCAACACCCCCCGATTTCTCATCTTTTTTATAATTCCATTCTTTTTAATGGAATAATTTTGGTACTGATTTTTCCAAATAGTAATATTTTCCCTTTTTTGTGAGAGGTAAGCCACCATTTTAGTTACTACATAATCAGGGGAAAGATAAGAATAAAATTTGGCATCTCTTGGTATTGTTTCTATTGGATTTTTAATTTTATTAATAATACTAGTAAATTGTTCTAATAAATCACAATGCATGTCCCACGCTGTAGATAGTGATATATTTCTTAGTTTTGACCAATTATTATTTTTTTCATAATTACTAATGAGATGCTCAATTATATTCTCATCATATCTCACGACTTCATCGATTTTAATGTACATATCAATATTTGTAATTGATTTTTTGTTTACTTCCAATGTTTGTTCATAAGTTAAACAATTTCTAATAATATACTCACTTAAACTTTGTTCAACATTTCTTACCCCATCTAAAAGAAAAAACCATAAATCTACCACAGTATTAATATATATTATCATTTTGGCCTCTTCAATTTTAAATGGGGAATATACCCCAAAATCTTCGTCAATTACAATATCCTGATTGTGAAATTGTGTAAAAAAATTTTCATACCAGATAAATTTATTATCAGCTGTTAATCCTGACATATCGTAAATTTTCCAATAAATTAACTGTCTTCTGCTAAGATTGGGCGGATAATTAAATTTAATGTGGGAATCATTAATATTATCATTTATTAACTTGTATAACTTATAAGCTATAAATAAGTATCTTATTAGATTATGTCTCAGGGGTAAATAATGTAATCCAGGAATTTTTTTGGTGTTAAATTTTTCATTATTTATATGTTCGATATCTATATTAATGAAAAGTTCCTCTTTTTTGTTCATATTTTTTTAAATCCTTTAAATATTCCATTCTAATACTTTCTCGAAATGATCTGCCCTAGCAACAAATAGGGAATTAATTATTGGCTAAGATTTATCGTCATATGAATTTTTTATTATATATTTGTGATAGAATTTAATCAAATAAATCCCAATAACATATGGTCTTTGTTTCAAGGTTATCTGACCATGGCATAGACAAACAAAGACTACTTTTTTTTTCCGTGGCATAACGTGTCGATGTTAATGTACTATTAGATCAAAGACTCTAAATCCTACCCCCTTCACCCCCCTACACATGATGAATCTTATACTATACTATAATGTAATGATGCCCAACCAATTAATTCACATATCATTCTTTACATTAGAAAGGGAACTTAAGTGACTGACTGGACTCTGGCCGATGGTAGATTTAACCAGTTCAGTTATCATTTTCTGTATTTCAGAGTTACGTACTTCTTCCGTTAGTCGCAAGGCAACATTTTGTAAATGATCCACATTATCTTGAAGCCTCGACAATTTAGTTAGCACCTCAATAACAGTTATATGGGTGGTTAATTCATATTGGGGATATTTACTCAAATCTATTGAAGGTTTCGGTAATCTACCTTCGGTTTCCAGGTAATCAAGGCCTTTAAAAATAGAAGTAACGTGGTCGTCTTTCTTTTTGTATAGATCATTGTAATCCATCTTATGTGGATAATTAAATTCGTCTAATTCATATGGCCACTCATCACCATTATTACATGATACCAAAATTTTTTTGGTAGCTAGGAGTTCATCATTTGAATAAAAGGTTACTAAGATATGTTTAAGTTTTACAGCATCATACTCTTTTCTAAAGAATAAAATATAGTTGATCATTTCGTTTACTGACGACGTCATTATACTTATTATTACTGTGCTCGTTTTGGGCAAATGAATGTAATAGTTAAGTGAAATTCTAAATTTTTATTACTTTTATACACTTCTTACAAAAATTTAATTTCTAATTAGTGACAATAGTTGTTGAAAACTTGTACTTTTAATAATAATTAGTTCCCCTTTTTATACCATTTGACTTAATTTTAGTTATCTCAAATAATATGAGAGGAGGGGGTAATAATGATGGTGGGGGCATTGAAGCCAAGTATAATGACGTCGTCAGTAAATGAAATGATCAACAGGATCTATACAAAACGAAAAACGAATACGTTTTTAAAGGCCTTGATTTCGGCCAGAGCCCATTCAGTTACTTATGTTTCCTTTGTAATGTAAAGAAATATGTGAATTAATTGGTTTGGCATTATTACATTATTAAGATTCATCAATGGTTTTTATTTATACTTTTAGCATTTGCTCCTAACTTCAAGATTTATTTATTATAAGAATAATAAACAAATATATTTTATAACATAATCAATTCAGTAAAATAACTTAAAATACTACACAGTGCTTTGTGTCTCTTACACAATCCCAATAAATATGTCACTACTGTTTTGGACATGTGAACGAGTTTCATTAAATGGCAGTGGTCATCACCGTCACTAAACCATACAAAATGTATGAATAGTGATCGCTATCCAATTTGCCAATGTATCTCATCTCGGGGTCTGTGGTGCGTTTGAAATAAAAGTTCAGTAGTTGTTTCATCTGCTACTGCTCTTTCCCATGATCTAATCATTAGATTCCGTTGAACTTCATTGATTATTTGGCGTTTTAAAAAATGAGGAATATTAGGGTTGGTGTTGATTGTTCTACGTAAGCAGGCCACGGTCCAATATCCCATTCTATTAATATCCAAAAAGGAATTCACAAATTGATTGACGCACATTGCCTGCAAACTATTTGGCTTGTAGGTGTTTTTACATGGAGGTGGTGGTGATGATGATGATGATGATAAACCTTCGTCTTCTATAATAAAACGACAGATTTCTTCCTTTTCTCCCGTTTGAATGAGGTCCATAAAGAGATGGGGATTTCGGGTTATGAAAAGTACGCGGTTTACCCTTTCTACATAAAAGGATCCATAGTCTTTCGCCACTATTCGAGCAATTAATTCTCTCTTCGCAGAATTTAAATGATAAATTCTGTCAAGCTTTCCTATGTTAATACAACATATATCATCACACTTTTTATCACCATCACTGAAAACCCGAAATGTATAATTTTTAGGCCATTTATTACAATATTCGGGTACCCCATAAGGATAACAACGTTTATAGTTGGGGTCCCTATAAATTATATCTTGACGAGGCTTGTGATGATAATATGCCTTCCCATCATGTAAACAATAGGGTTTATGTCGAATCATCCTTCGATTAACGTATTTAAGCCATTTTTTATTTTTAAACCATGCTTCGTAAGCTCTCACATCTCGGGTTAATTCCCAACGTATATTTTTAAACATCATGTGCCTGAAATAATAATGCCGATTCAAATATTGTTTTATAGACATAAGCTTTTTCAGCGCTGCCTGATCAACTTTGCTACATGACGATGGAATCGATATTCCGTCTGCTATCATCATCTCTCTCAGAGCTTCTCGTTCCTGCTTGGAAGCTTGTATCATCATTAGAAATATGGAAGGATCTTTGGCGTAGGACCTATATCCCTTGATAGGCAATATTAAGTAATCCGGATCACGGGGGTACTTGAAATTATGTTCACAGAACATAATGCTTCTTTGGTCAATGTTAGAGAAGAATTCTACAAACATATAAGAACAATAATTTTCAGCCTCATTAAATAAGACTCGCAGTATAAATTGCAATTGGGATGCCGCAGGATATCCTTCTTGAGTAGATCCCATCCATATTTTAATAGCATAAACATTTACAATTTGGGGGTTAAATTGTATTAATTTACTTATAGATGGTTCTAAAGTAATATTTAAACCAATTGAAAAATATTTGTCTACATATTTTTTTATTTGGGAACTTGATGTAATCGAAGATGTAAAAGATTTAAAGGGAAACATGGATACCATGGTTTTAAAACCTTTGTGCAAATGAGTATTCCGAATGTTAGTAGGAGTAAATCCCTTTATGTACAATGAGTGTGAAAAAAAATTTAAGTATAGATTATTTAAAGTGGTGAGACCACAAAAATATTAATGCTTGCTCTACTTGGTGGAGGTTTCCAGGTAAGCAATCAAGTCTGCACGCTCATTCTTCTTCTTAAGACCAACGAACACCATCTTTGTGCCTGGAATAAATTTCTTGGGGTTGGTCAAGTAGATATCCAGATTATCTTTGTCCCACGTGATACTCTTGGCCTTGTTGGCATAAGTGTAAATATAGCCAGAAGCCTGACCAGTTTGGCGGCCGAAGAGGCCATTTAGATTTGGTCCAGTTTTGTGCTTGCCGTTTAATTCAACAGTGTGACACTGTGCACACCTCTGCATAAAGATCTTCTTACCTTTTTCCCTCTCAACCATCTTCTGAAAAAAAAAAACACATTAACTTAAAAGGTTAAGGTGTATGCTATTTATTTATTTATTTATTTATTTATTTATTTATATGTTTCATATACTTACTTACAAAAAAAGGACACTTTTTTTTCTTTGTTTTAGGATTCTGATATACTCTGCGAGAACACTGCACAACCTTGAGTCAAAACACACTCACAGATGGACTAAAAAATACTGTAGATACAGATTTGGATAATGTATCTAACCAGCTACAACTTCAACCAAACACAGTTTCAAATGAGAAAACATAAGAAATAAATAATTACACCCTCCTATAAAAATATGATATGAAAATGTGGTAAGGATGACATTTTAACTTTTCGGATTAGAGTTTTTATAGCATTGGTGCCTGAGCTGGGCCCTGAGGTGGGCCCTGGGGAGGCAACTGTGACTGTACCTGCGGTGGACCTTGCAACTGAAGTGGTGATGGCTGGCCTTGGGTTGTCATATGAATATGAACGCTAGGTGGTACCTGTTGCTGCCTGAGAAATTGATGCCCTCTGATTGAAACCCAAACAGAGGTAAAAATAACACATACATATACATTTATTTACAAAAAAACATTTTTTTTAATTGTTTTATTTAATGAATGTTGGTCTCAGGATTGGTTCACCTCCCTTTCTATGACAAAGTTGGTTAAAGAATAATAAGTATTTTCTATTTGATGGATCATTAGAATTTTTTGAGGCTAGTTTTAATAAATATGGCTGTAAACTCTTAAAAACAAGTTTCATCTCTGAAAGTGTTTCATTAAAGTTAAGGTATAGGGTAACTGGTGTCACATATTCGTCAAAAATCCAACTGTTTTCCATAATATATCTTTCTATATACAAATCAGTGACTGCCAATTGCTCCACTCCATATATAAAACTAGTTGCGGCTTCTAAAAACAGCCTGTCAGTTTGATTACCCCAAAATAAGATTTGTGCATACTTACGAGAAAATTCCCTAATGCTACATTTTAGATGATGCATATTCAACACAAACACACTTTTTACTATTTGCTTACAAAGTGGACAAAATATTTCATCTTTGTAGATAATGTTTGATAAAAAAGAGTACATCCCATAAGAATTATTCATATATCTAAGGCAGCCATAATTATTATAATCAAATTTCCCTGTAGATTTTTTACCCAACAAAATTTTGGCTGATAATGTAAACATACATTGAGGACAAATACTGTGACCACATCCAACCATATAATCATCAAACATAAAAACCATGTCACCTGACCCATTCATATCTAAACAAATGGGGCAAGATACAATTTGATGACGACTGACATTTTTCTTGATAGTTTTAAGGGAACCGTGTTTAATTGATATATCAATGACAACGTCCTTATTATCAGGTCCCCAGAGTCGGTTGGACACCAGGTTTGTTTGATATTTTTTCAAAAATGGTATTTTAACCAGGACTGTAGAATTATTTTTAGTTTCAAAACACTCGTCTTGTCTAAAATCATGTTCATTTTCAAACAGATTTATATCAGTATCAATTGATCTGATATTTGGTGAACAATTAAATATAATAGTTAACGATGCCTTTTCTGCTTCTGTCATAATTTCTATGATGTTTCTTACTTTGATATTCTGCTGTAATCTTGACCTTGTAGGAGAAATCTTGCAAGTCAAAAAAAGTTGGCAACCTCTTGAGTTTTTTGAATTTGATATTTTGTATATATTTTTTTTTAAATGTCTTCTCTTTGGACATTTCCCCAGGGATAATTCCATATTAAACCTAGAAGAAATATGAAAGATAACATTAATATTAATTAAAAAAAAGGGAGAAGAAATGGAGTTGTAAACAAGGGGAAAAAGCTCTTTATTCCACAATTAACTATTCAAAAAAAAAAAAAAATAAACCAAAAAAACAACACTTTTCTCGGGTTTGGTATGTAGAAAGATGTCTGAAAAGTGATAGGGTAAATAAGAGTAGGATGGAAGTAGTAGTAGTAGTAGTAGTAGTAGTGGTAGAAGGGTAGAGATAAAATTTCTTCAATTAGTAACTATGGTCTCTCTCACCTCAATCAGTTCATAAAGTTTTAGGAAACATATCTAAACCCACTGACTGGTTCATTCTGTTGTCAGGATTAAATCATCACACAACAACAATTGACCAGGGAGGGTGGAGGTCCGTCTTATTTATGTTAATGACACTGTCCTGTTTTTTTTTTTTTTTGGTCATAAAGAGGGGAACCTATGAAAAAAAATATATATATAAATTAGGAGGTTTAACTATTCTTTTCATTGTTATGATGTCTTTGACATAATTTTGTTTATAATTTTAACTCTGACACCAAAGGGGTAGACCTGTCTAGAAAATTTTATAATTGCTGGTAAGTAGTCTCTTTCCCAGTTTCCACCAGCCAATCCACACCCAATTAACGATGGAAATATTACCAAACTGTATTTTCCATTAGATACTTGCACTGCTAATTTATTTAGACCTTCATTAAACCAATAAATCCTGTTTTGGGATGTATCTTTTAAAAGGCCAGATAAAAGTTGATGATCGAAAGGTTCTAAATGTCTAGGATTTCTTCCTTTAGGTCCAACATCAACAGTACACGACTGCTGTAACTGCTGTATGAGTCTTTTTGTATAAAGGTTTTGATTTTTCTCCTTCCCCATATAAAACTGCCCAAAAACATTTATAACTACTGGTCCCTTTGTTACAGTGTTAGGATGACAAATCTCAATATTTCCTGGTTGAGGTCTATCTTCAAGCATAGCACGGTTTAAAGTGCCTATTGCCCGGCGTCGTGTATAAGAACCACAGTATGGATATATCTCAGCAAGAATCTGAGAAAGTCCATGAGATTTAACAGCTACACAGTTGAGTATTTGTACAAGCGCTATATTGGGGCTTCTATATACAGGGTCAGTAATGTCTCCATTAATAAACTCCAAGTTATCTACAAAGAAGAAAGAAACATTGGTTATACCATTACAGTCCATAATTATCTTCTAATATATGTTGCCAAAGAATATATTTTTAAGAGATTAGGATATGTTTGATTACCTTTCTTGATAAATTCCTCCATTTCAGTCCAATAGTTTGTGAATTACTTCAAATATTTTCAGTTGTATTTGTCATGACAGTGTTTGTATTATAATATATGAAAAACAAAAACTGTTGTATTATATATAGTTATGATATATTTAATATATATATGTTTTTCTTTTTTTATACCTTCTATCAAAATTTCGTAAGACTTATAAGAGTTGGGTTTGGTATCCGTTTTCAAGTTGGGATTATATAATAAATAATTAAAAAATGGAAGTCATTAAGGGGAAAAACAAATTGACTAAGCCTGATGAATGTGAAACACTAAATAATAGAATATCTAATCATATTCGTTTTACATTTAATACCCACAAACGTCATTTAGGGAAAGGTGCCTATGGTAAAGTTGATCTTGTCCAAGTACCTACTATTGAACTTCTTGATCCTAGATTACCACATCAAATACATGTGTTTCAAAATATTTACCCACACACGGCTTCCAAACTTTTTAAATCTTCTAAGAAGAAGCACAAACGAGGAAAAAAGTATCTACAAACATTTGTGGCTCGAAAGAGTTTTCGCCGGAAAAGGGATTTTTTAATGGAGATTGAAAACATTTCACGTCTTGATGAAAATATCAGAAAGGCATTCTTTGTTCAAGTGTATCGTGTGTTTATGGTCGAAACTGCCTATAATGTAATACACTGTCCACAAGGTAAATTTCTAGAGTCATCACAACCTACAAAAGTTCCTCATTCTTTGAATAATATTGAGGATAAATGTCCTTTCAAATCTAAATCTATAGGCTACTTTATCGAAATGGAATACTTAAACCCACGCGATTGGATCCTACTAAGGGAAAAAGTCGACTTATTGAAAAATGATCAGTATTGTCGTCAACAATTGCTTACTACAGTTCTTAGACAGCTTATTGATGTTCAATTAGTCTTATATAATACTACTGACAAATATATATCAGGTACTTATTACGATATTAATCCTCAAAATGTATTTGTATCCAATGATGACATTCATCGAATTAAATTAATTGATTACGGAGGCCTTTTTCTTCCTTCTTTAAATATATATTCTATAATCACAGAACCGATGCCAGTATTTCATTCCGAAAATATCTGTGATGTCTTTTCTAAACAAATATCTAAATCAAAACTCAATTATAAAAGATATGTTCAATATCTTTCTAACCGATATTTTACACGTTTGCCTAAACGAGATAAATACAGTGTCATTCCTACTATGTATGGTATCATTGCAACCGTGACAATGTGTGTGATGTTAATGTGGGGTTGTGAAAGACGAGATAAAGTACGCCACATTTTAAGAAAAATTGTTCACTCATATAATCCAACATTGATTTTGAATGATGTCTATAAAAGTCAAGAGATACAAAAAAATATTATAGAATTGCTTAAAACCTCAAACATCGTTGAAAACCTAACCCTTTAGATAAAAAATGAATGCCAATTTTGATTTCGATAATATGGAATTACATAATTTTGATACTTTTATGGAACCTCTCTTAAAATACATTTCTCCAGAACACCTTTTAAAAACAGTCCATCCGAATTTATCAATATACCAGAGAGTTGAAAAATGGCGTCAACTGGAAAAAAGTAAGAATGTAGCATGTTGTTATAAATGTCGCCAGTCAAATAAACCACTACACCTCCTCCAAATACCAACATTACGAAGACTTGCAGATGAGTCAATCGAATCTCATCACTTTTGTGATGACTGTATTAAAAAATGACGATTTATGTTTATTCCAATAAACTCTTAAACTCATCTACTAACTTGTATATAACACAAAATAAAAAGAAATATAAAACTATAGCCTATGTCATTCCAATAAATTCATTTAACATTGATTATGAAACTGTAAATTTTAATAATGCCCATAAACACAAACAACAACAACAACAACAACAACAGTATAAAATTGTTTTGCCTCATTTACAATATATTATAATTTGGTACTTACACAAATCTTATGTTCCTATTGACCAGGTTAAATTTCAACAATTAGTGAGTGTAGCTTCTACTTTATTATTCAGAATTAATATAGAAAAAGGAAAAGGAAAACTCCCATCCTTAGAAACATGTATATCATCCATGTTAACTTCTGTTTTGGGGCATTCACTACCTTTCTTGATGCCATCTTTTATCAAACTCATCTATCAAATTCCACATATTGTAATAGAATGGGATAATGAAAAGATTTTATCACATCAGTTACTAAAAGAAGGGAACCAAAATTTATTTTCACCACAAATATTTAAGGCATTTGATATAGATATATGTTAATTATACTATTGTTGTACAACAGTCACAGTTGTTCCTGCCTGTTTATCCCATTTGGATAAAGCGTTGAAAATCTTATGATCATGAGAAAATGGAGACCACAGAGTTCTCCCTTGTCAAATGAGTGGGAGGTATGATAGAACATTTATTTTTAAAGAGGATAATTTTGTCAGGCTGTATATAAGACAAGAGCAGCTTCATACTTGCTCAGTTGCTCTCTATCCACGTGACCAGGTTAGTGATTTTTAATGTATTTTTAGGAGATGTGTTGGTAGCTCAAGCAGACCAAAGAGGTAGTATCACAATATTATTTCAAACTTAGATGAAAGATATACAATATTATGTGATTATAATTTTGATGGAAAATTGGAAATAACAAACAATAAAAGTGGGTATAAATCCTTTATCAAAGACCCTATCCTATTTCTAAAGATGGTTCAAGCTTCAGAAGAGGAAAAAGAAGCTTTAGTGCAAATCGACGGAATATCGATTCCACCTTTGTTGACATACTACAAAAGTTATTATGAAGAAGAACTTTGGTTAAGAGAAGAACAAAGCTATTTTGGGCGAGATAAATATTTTAGTTATTTGATGTTTGAACCTATTTTGAAAAAAAAAATTGTCCGACTATAACATATATGGAACAAGACATGAAAAAATGGATACCACCATTCCAATTCATTTACAACATTTAATTTTTAAAAATTAATCTCAAAACTGTATTTTTTTTTTTTTTTTTTTTAAAGAGAGTTTCCTGTTTCCTGTCAATATAAGACAGAGTCACCCTCTCTTGCTTCATAGTTTCTCTCCATTCACGCGAGCAGGTCAGTGTTCTCATTTCATTTGTGAGGGGGGGGGGGTGTGTGTGTGGATCTCCTGATGGTGTGGCTGTCATATCTGTTATTATATTGAAAAAGGGAGAGTGACTATTGTTTGCTCATGGTTCTCACACAACTAGGTCAATCAGTCTCCTTATTTCTTCTACTATAATGGATTTTTTTTAACAGACTGTGACAGGCCGAGATGTAAGAGAGCTGTGAGGATACTAACCAACTAAGGAAGAGTCGTTAAGTTTTTTGTGGATTCCCCTCCCATAGCAATCCAGGATGTTGCGGGAAAGAATCAAAAGTAATAGAGGAGGAGAAAAACCATCTGGGATACCAATATCCACATACACAGCTTTAACCAAAAAAATTTGAGATAATTTTCAACATTCTTTTGCCAGAGAGGCCATTTAGGGTAAATTGACATTTTATTAGAGATTTTTTTTTTTTCTTTTTTGCATAATGAATCCTTTCGACAAGATGATGTTTACTACGGAATGTGAGAATTTCAAATCTTTTGTACCTTCAATTACATCAAGTTTACAATTGTCTAGCTATATTCAATACTTTTATAATTGTGGACTAAATATTACATTAGAACGAGATTTAATATTACCATCAAATTTTTTGTTTGAAACAGAAATACAAACTCTTTATTCCTTGAAAATATGGATGGGATCTAACGAGGAAGGGAAACCACTAGCATCACAATTTCAATTTATACTACGATGTCAAATAGAAAACGAAGGATTCTTCATCGAACTTATTTCAAATATAGATGAAAGATATACAATATTATGTGTTTATGACGAAAATTTTAATATAAGAAGCAATAACAATGGATATAAATCCTTTGCCAAGGACCCTCTTACATTTCTAAAGATGGTTCAAGCTTCAGAAGAGGAAAAAGAAACTTTAAGAGAGATGATGCGAATCGATGGAATATCAATTCCACTTTGGTCGACATACTACAAATGTGATGAAGAAGAAAGAGAGATGATGCGAATCGATGGAATATCAATTCCACTTTGGTCGACATACTACAAATGTGATGAAGAAGAATTTCTGTTAACAAAAAACTATTTCAAGCGAGATTTTTATTTTAGGTACCTGATGTTTGAACACATTAATTGGAAATCAACTGGACAATATGATGTTTATGAAAAATGGGTGAAATGTTTTGAAAAAGAGGTTGATAATTCCTGGTATCAAATCAACCAATATAGTTTATGTAAAACCAAAAAATGTCAGACCATAAAATATATGGAACCATACATGAAAAATTTATATGAAACTTTGGTTAATGAAATTAATGACAGAGTATGGTTTAAATATGAAAACTATTCTTGTCGCATTTTTAGTGATGGTGATGAAGACTGTGACAATATATACATCATTGACTTAAAATTTTGTAATGACTTCAAAAGCATTGACAGAGTTTATCATGTGGAAAAAACTAAAAAATATAATGCACTAATTGCTCGCTTAGGGGTGACAGAATATGGATCATTTTTTATCGAAATGATTATCATCTATTATCCTTATTATAAGAGAGAATGTATAATTTTTGTAACCCGTAATCCCAAACTCTTTATAAATATAATTCAAACTGGGGAAAAGGATAAAATTTGTAGTTTTATCTTGAAAGATGAGGGTTTATTATCATCTCAGATGAGAAAAAATTGTAGTTTAGTAGCCCAATGCACTCGGAAGATTGTAAAAAGTTTGGTTTCGGATACTGAAACAGAATGTTGGAATGTAGCCACATTGCATGAAAAGATAGATACCACCATCCAAATTCCCCATTTACACCTTAAACAATTCATACTTAATGAAGGTCTAGAACATCTAATGATTGGATTCTGGAAGAGAGCTGTGGAAGATTTAAAGTATTATGTATTTAAATAATTATAAGTTGATAATGGAAATAGTCTCCCAAAGAACAACTGATGTCTGAAGAATGGGAAATTAGTGATACTTGCCGCTTTCACCAGTTGCTTTCTTAAGAGACTTTCCTAGATTAAACAACCGACCCACAATGATAAATTAGAGTGATCTCACCGAGGTGGTTGGGAGCTGCTTTTTTTTGGGGGGGGGGGAGAACCAGATTTAAATTGGCCACCAAAGTGTAGAGAAACATGCTGGCGCAACTCTCTAATGTGTACTTAAGTGGGATAAAAAAAAACTCTAAGCTCATTCTCACTATGGAACTAAACGAGGACAGACGGATGGTGGGTAGCATTGTGAGAAAATAAATAAAATAGTAATAATAATAATAATAATAATAATAAACAGTGTAATTGTAAATCACTCCTTCTTCAGTCAGGAATGGCACAAATTAGTGATGACAACACTATCTGTGAGTCTGCTCCCGAACCCTCCCCCTCCAAATGGACAGCAGCAGCAGCACCACCATCAAGTCAGGATTCTCCCGAAACTTCCCCCTCCAAATGGACAGCAGCAGCACCACCACCATCAAGTCAGGATTCTCCCGAAACCCACCCCCCCTCCAAATGGACAGCAGCAGCACCATCACCATCAAGTCAGGATTCTCCCGAAACCCACCCCCCCTCCAAATGGACAGCAGCAGCACCATCACCATCAAGTCAGGATTCTCCCGAAACCCACCCCCCCTCCAAATGGACAGCAACAGCAGCACCACCATCAAGTCAGGATTCTCCCGAAACTTCCCCCCCTCCAAATGGACAGCAGCAGCACCACCACCATCAAGTCAGGATTCTCCCGAAACTTCCCCCTCCAAATGGACAGCAGCAGCAGCACCACCATCAAGTCAGGATTCTCCCGAAACCCACCCCCCCTCCAAATGGACAGCAGCAGCAGCCGCCATCAAGTAAGGATTCTCCTGAACCCTCCCCCTCCAAATGGACAGCGGCGCCATCAAGTAAGGATTCTCCTGAATCCCTCCCCCTCCAAATGGACAGCGGCGCCATCAAGTAAGGATTCTCCTGATCCCCCCCCCTCCAAATGGACAGCGGCGCCATCAAGTAAGGATTCTCCTGAAAACCACCCCCCCTCCAAATTGACAGCGGCTCCATCAAGTAAGGATTCTCATGAACACCCCCCCTCCCAATGGACAGCGGCGCCATCAAGTAAGGCTTCTCCCGAAAACCCCCCCTCCAAATGGACAGTGGTGCCATCAAGTGAGGACGGGATATACCGGCCACAGGTGCTGGATGACTCTTTTTATCCAGCTTCTGTTAATGATGTGATTGTGACTATCGCCATTGGGCATTGTGTAGTGGATTATGAAGATATCCCCAAATTTATTGCACGCATAAGGAGCTTAGCGGAGATTGAAAAGCAGCAGTATGAGGCTACAAATCCAAAAAAAAGAAACTGTAATAATTTAGTTCAAAGAATTATGAAAATACGAGCAGTAGAAATGTTATATGATAACTTCCGTTTGGAGTCACAGATCATAACGCCTGTTCACCTCGGTTTGGGAAGAATAGAAGTATGCTACAGTAAAATTGAAAGTGTTATAGAATGGGTTAAGGTAATGGCAGAGATTGCCAAAAAATATGCAGGAGTGGATTTAAGCTTACCTGAACATTTGAGATTACTCAATCAGAAAGTTTATTTACAGAATGAGTTTACAGCTCTCTACAACCCTGATTATAAAGGATGTTGCACTGAGGTAAAACAAGATGAAGATGGAGAAAATGAAGATGGAGAAAATGAAGATGGAGAAAATGAAGATGGAGAAAATGAACATTGGACGATGACTTCTATATGGAAGCTTTATATTAACTAGCTACAACAGAACAACAAAGCCTTCAGAAGATTGGTCCAAGAAATACATTATTATTTTTTTTTTTCAATTAATTATTCTGTTCTGAATCTTGTTGTAATCATATGATTTTTTACTAATAATTAACATTTTTTTTAATAAAAAATTACAATAATGGTCATAATCAGTGAAAATGTTTTCTAATGTGGTAGGAATGACATCGTTTGGAATTAATCATATCTTACCACAAAAGTTGATACATAAACAATGTAAATAAACTATTAAAATAACCGACCTTCAGCACAAAATGATAAGGCTTATCTTTTTTTTTTTCCTCTGATTGAAATATGAAATATATATAAACATTAATTTGCACAATATGTCTGTAAAAATTTAACCTATCATACATTTGATTTTACAGGTGGTAGATTGGATTGAACATTATGACTGGCACCGACATATGGAGAAAAGTAATTTCTGTTTTTAACAAGTTTATTGAAAATGAAAATCATCAGTTTAGGCCACTAGGCAATGATATTATAACCCAAATAACAGACACTAGCAAAATATGGGAAAGTCCGGTTGCAAAGATTATGTGGCGAAATCTGACTTATGAACAAAAAAAATATATAGTGAGACCAGACACAAAACCAGAATATGAGATGGGTTCAACCATTCAAAAATTTATTATGGATCAAAATGTTCGACTACTAATATCATCACCCTCTAATGGTTGGACTCAACTTGAACAAGAACTACGTCAATTGGAATGGAGAGGTGAAGCCTTTGTGAATGGTGAAGAGATTACTAGTGGTGGAACTGACTGTTATAATCAAGTGCTGATAATGACATCTCCTAAAAGTTTTTTTAAGAATATTTCAACATACAAGGGTGATAAAGTTATTTTTTTATTTGATCATCAGTCTTACCTGACCCATACAAAATGTGATCGGTGTGAGAGAGAAATCTGCAATGGTAATTATCTGTCCAAAATTTTGACAAGAAAATGTTTTGCCTGTGATATTTGCCAGAAAAAGTTCTTTGCAATGTACTACTTAGTAATACATTTCAACACACAACATGCATATGAAATACCGTGCCATGTGTGTGGGACAGTTTTATTGAACAGAGGCTGTCGAAAAGTCCTTTTTGATAGTTTTTTTTTTCAGAATTTGATGAAATTCCCACTCGTGGTGGAAAGTTACCAAAGTTATTTATAAGAAAATTCCAAGATAAAATATCATCTTCGAACGCTGCAGAGTGGTGGAATTTTATCTTGAATGCAGATGAAAAGAAGATATACACAATAATAACACCAGATGAAGAAAAAAGGCAGTTGGAGAAACAGATGGATTTCTCACTAGATGTAAAAAGGAATAAAATATCCAAGAAGTTTTCTTCAATTTACCCATTGGAAGAAGAAATTGTGTATATAATTAACTGTCTTCATATTTTTCCTGATTTGTGTAGAATGCTACGAGGAGTATTTGATCATTATTTGCCACTAGAAATAGAAATAGATGCAATTATTAAATTCACAGGTGAAGGTTCTCTTGTAAGTGTTTTTGCTGGCACTGCATTCATTGAAAATCTATTGAGATTAAGAAATGTGGACGTGAAAGCTACTGATAATTACTCAAACATAAATTCTATATCATGGATGGAGGTTGATAATATAAATATCTCTGAGGCAATTAATAATAAATATCATCCTGATGTTCTTTTAATGACATGGCCACTAGAAAAAAAGAGTTCAATCCCAAGTGCAATGGCTGAGGGTAGTTTTTATATGAGCACTTCAGGATATTATGAAATGATAGATGAACTCAACCTAAGTGAAAGAGAACCTTTAAAGTATGAATATTATAGTGATGCCTTATATGCTATTAAAGAGTTTAAGGGAAACAAGTTCATTTATGTTGGAGATAAAATGTTTTGTTGTGAGTGTAATGCTCTTTTTTCCCATTATCTAGAGGAAAATTTTGAAAAGGTGAATAGTGGAATTACATTATCCAAAATTCACTTCTATATCAGGAAACCAACAAATTGATCAAACTGTTCTAATAGACTATATTATTAAGGATTAGTTTTTAACTATAAGTTTAATGCTATTATTATACTTTGGATGTGTAAAAATGTGTAATAAATGCTGTTTTTATATCATAGCCTACCTAAATTTGAGAAGTATGACACACGTTTTTTTTTTTTTTTTTTTTTTTTATTACAAATTATAAGTGTTTAAAATTATTTTAAATATTAAAATTGAATTCACATCAGGTACTGACTCTGTATGTTTTTAATTAGAAATTATCGAATAATTATTCAAATTATTTTGTATATGAGATAACAAATAAGGGGTTATGCATTCATAAATTTTTCTATTTACCATATTATCTCCAAGAATATATAAAACTGTACCAAAAACAGATGTCATAAGTGTAATTGTAATTAGTTTTAATATAACTTTTGTTTGGCGATTATTTATAATGTTATTTGAATTTTGATTATTAGGTTGGTTAAGGTTGGTGGAGTTGGAGGTAGGACTTGAGATCGGGTTGGTGTTGCTGGGATTAGGGTTGTTGCTGGAATTATTAGGGTTGTCACTTGAATTATTAGGGTTGTTGCTAGAATTAGGGTTAGGGGGGTTGCTGGGGTTAGGGGTGTTGTTGGGGTTAGGGTCGTTGCTGGGGTTAGGGTCGTTGCTGGGGTTAGGGTTGTTGATGGGGTTAGGGTTAGGGTTGTTGCTGGGGTTAGGGTTAGGGTTGTTGCTGAGGTTAGGGTTAGGGTTAGGGGTGTTGCTGGGGTTAGGGTTAGGGTTGTTGCTGGGGTTAGGGTTAGGGTTGTTGCTGGGTTAGGGTTAGGGTTAGGGGTGTTGCTGGGGTTAGGGTTAGGGTTGTTGCTGGTGTTAGGGTTAGGGGTGTTGCTGGGGTTAGGGTTAGGGGTGTTGCTGGGGTTAGGGTTAGGGGTGTTGCTGGGGTTAGGGTCGTTGCTGGGGGTAATAGTTTCTATACTAACTATAGTCATTATATATTTTTATATATGTATAAATAAAAGTAAACAATTAATATTATTATTATGATAAATAACAAAAGTATAATAGTATTATGGTAATTAAATATATTTGTGGGATGTATAACGGTGTAATGTCTAAGAGAATGTTCTTGAAGTTCCAATGATATTAACCTCAAAATCGACCCAGTTTCACATACATAAATAAATTTTTTATTAAAATTTGGGTCAATGGGATGTATTTTTGAATTAGGATATAAGTAGGTTTTAGCTAAATTATAATTATGTGGATTACATAGAGCTTTACATCCTTTATTAAAAACT
Source organism: Procambarus clarkii (assembly GCF_040958095.1). Classification (NCBI taxonomy): domain Eukaryota; kingdom Metazoa; phylum Arthropoda; class Malacostraca; order Decapoda; family Cambaridae; genus Procambarus; species Procambarus clarkii. The sequence goes on along the minus strand of NC_091231.1, from coordinate 20,918,439 downwards.
GCTTTCTCAAAAGATGAAGTTTGCAATAAACTTTCAATATCCATTGAATTACTACAGTTCCAATATAACTGCTCATCTAGAATGGTAGCTAAAGGATGGGAAGCATCTTCTATAATATTTTTTTTTTCATTGTGTACTAAACTTTCATTACAAAATCTTCGTTTATATTTGTCTCTTATGAGAAAAATTCGATCTCCAAAATTTACAAGACTATATCGAAAACATCCAGTATTAATTTTATTATGTAAACGCATAAATTCTATAAAACTCTCACTTGTTTCTAATTTTGAAATTTGTTTTAAGAATGGAACAGTATGGATAAATTTTAAACCACTCTTTAAATCTTGTCCAAATTATAATTGCCTGGATATTATTATATATATTATCATCATTAAATATTGTACATAGAGATTTTTCATCATATATTTCACAATCATTAAGACACGTAAGCAACATATTTACATCTTGTAAATAATTACAATAAATATAATATGGATATTTAGTCTGAATATGTATCCGGAACATTTCTCGTACTTTTGTTCCATATATAAATGTTAATTTTCTTAAAAAATAAAGGTCACCACAAAGAAGTGCTTCTATATTTGCTTTGAAATTTTGAATATTAGTTTTGTTAGAAAATGCTAAGAGATTTGGATCAATGATTTTTTGAATATTTTCATCTCCTTTAATAATAATATCATTAAAATCATCTAAAATCTTCTTTATAATAGCTGTATCATTTATATCTTGAATTTGTCCATATAATTTACCTATAGGAAGCAATAATAATTGATCTAAGGTATTAATAATTTTAGTTGATTCCTGTTTATTCATTTTTTATTTGAAATTACATTACTTTAAGTTTTACAATATACAATTTTTTCAGTAATATATACCATATCTTTTTCAAGAACTGATTTTGAATGGTTACGAAGAAATGGAATAAAATCAAAGAACTGGGCAGCATTTTCTTCGTTAACCAATTTTTCAAAATTCGAAGGTGTAGTAACATCACTGAAACCTAGTATTTGATGTTTTCTGTATGGAGACTGACTTATTAGTTGACGCATTTGTGAAACTGTCAGAAATACTTGACCAACAAATATACGATGGAGCTGTAAATCTTCAGACCTAATCCACATTGTATAATCCAAATTTGGAGTTAACATGTTACCTAGGGCAAAACTTCCCGATATATGGCTAATATCACCTAATTTTGTTTGAAATTCTTGATAATATCTGTTAACACCTGTATCACCCATGAGGTAATGTCCTAATACATACTGAGGCGAGCAAGATAAAAAATGTTTATCAAATTTTTCAATAATAGCTACATTACTTCCTAATTTAGATTTGTATTCTTTTACATATGTGATAAACTTATATAACTTTGAATCATAAACTAACGGAAATTCTTCCAAATCCCTATTTTTTTTATTTCCAATATTTTGGGGATTGTATAAATGTAACAAATGGGTATTGACATTTTGATGTTTCTGTGCCTCATGTAATTTTAAAATATCACACTTTGATAAACTGATCATTGTCTTATTTGATCTTATTATTTTTATATTTGAAATATGAAAGTGTTACCACCTCCTCCAGCCTTTGGGTCATCTAATCTCACCACCTCACAGTCGATATTAGGGAATCCAAAGAAGTTTTTAAAAATTACAAAACATGATGAAAATATAACTAAAATATTTGAAAAACTTTTCCAAGATAATGAATTGAAAATAAAGGAGGGTATTGAACATTTATCTACAACTATGATTCAAACTTCGTTGGAACACGTCCGTATTATTAGTCCACCTAGTACAGTGCAATGGGATATAGAGAGTGTGAGATGTGCTATGAATAAAAACAATTGTCCTACACATGAGAGAGAGAATGGAGAAAAAAAAGAGGGATTACAGTTAACTCCACGAGAAGCTCAAATGGTATTATCAGATATATCATCATGTAATGCTAATGATAATGATAATATATTTTATCAATTATTTTTAAAAAGTCTTACCTCTCCAGATTTACCATCGCGAAGAATAGTCACTAGACTAAATATTTAATTATACAAAAAATGTGTATGTATTATGATATTTTATTTTTCGTTATTCTTACTATTCTTAGTATTATTATTTGGTTTTATTTATTTATATATTTTTCACCAAATCAGATTGAAGTAAGTAAAAATCTGATACTAAACAATAAAAGAAAGACAATAGAAAAAGAATCTTTACCACTCATACCATACTCTATGGCTGTATATAAACATAATAATAAAAATACTAAAAATGAACGTGAAAATGTTTTTGTTCATATTATGCCTCAAAATTATCATTTTTTCGTAGAACAAGGCCAACTCATCTACCATCCTACTTCCCCCCCAAAGAATAATATATGTTGTACATTATCAGAATTTCCTGAAATAGCATATGTTTTTTCTGTGGAAGAGTCAACTACTTCTTTAACTATTCCCCAAAAAACCAAAATGTGTCGCCGACCTCTTGAGTATTTAAAAAGTAACATATATACACTAATGACATATCGTTTACAGACACACCATTTAAAAAATCCACTAAAACTTCTCCATCATCTCGCACTCACAGGACGTATAAAATTAATAAAAAATGATAACTAAAGGAGAAAATATTTATTTACTTTATTTACAAGATCCCCAAAGAAATCGACATTATCTTAAACGAAAACGAAAACGAAAAAGAAAAAAACGTAATAAGGATAAAAAAAGATCATCATTACAAATGTACAGTAAATTTCATGAATTATCTAACATCAATAATTGTTATGTTGATAATAAAAACTTGGTAGAAGCTGAAGTATATATTTTATGGAATTATGATCACATCACTATAAAAAATGAAGACCAGGAAGACTGTTATCTCCAACAGCAAAATCTTCCAGAAGCTTTAGCCATATATTCCAAATATGTCCGCTTTACTTGTCCAATTTGTTTAAATGAAAATAGCGATAAAGATCTTATAATATTACATTGTGGGCATGGTATATGTATTTCTTGTTACCAGATGGATAACTTTGACAAGTTATTTTGTGCCATATGTCGATGTAATAATCCACAGGTTTTAAAGGGTATTGGTTCCTCTCAATAATTGTTTAAATATTTCCAAGTGGCTGTATACTGAAAAGTTGGTATAGATATAGCTTTTACGAAATTGGGAAAGTTGTTGATTAAAAAATTTTCCTCTTTTAATATGATTTTTTAAAATACATACTACACTAATACTATTATCTTCGACTGATATAATAACATATGTTTTTCTAATTGATTTAATAAATAGTATAGCTACTAATAAAATTTCTCCAATTTCCTGAGAAACATTTATTTTTAAAATACCGTTACTGGTGATACTCAACATATTTGTATCACTTTTATTTAAATAGATTACAGATATTGTTTGTAATGAGGATAAATTTGGTTGTGTTACCGCATTCTGTTGAAATTTTAATCTACCCTCAGGTGCTACAGGGGGGGATGAGAATAAGAGAAAACATTCTTCTTCCAGATTGGGAACTTTTTTCCATAAATGAGGTATAATCTGAGTGTTTAGTACATTCATGAAGTTTGAATTCTTTATTAGTATTTCCTCGCTCGCAAATTTCATTAGTAATTGACGCATCCAATAAGAACTTGGCATCTTTAATGTAGACATTAATTGTGGCTGTTGAAAAACACTTGGGACAATATTTATACTCGATGGGAATATTAAGAATCCAACAGAAAAATCCTGAACATTGTAAACAATAGTAAATTTTTGTATTAGATATATCCAACATTATATTTTTTAAATAATACAAAAAATAATTACAATGAATAGTAATAACGGCTTACAACATGAAAATAACATACTTTTAGAATTAGATAATTTAATAATTGAACAATATATTGATGAAATTGATAAAATTTATAAAAATTATGAAAATTTTTGTTCAATATCTCGATTATATTCGTTATGTTCTAAAATTATGAATATATTTAATATAGCCTCTATATTTTTATCTATTTTATTACCATCACAAAATTATAGTTTAATTTTTAGTTTAGTCGGTATATCATTAAATAGCATGTTTAGTATTGATTTGCGTAAAGAAAAACTTCAACAAATTGTATCTATATATTATCTCTATATTATTCCTGATTTAGAAAAGTTTATTTATGATAATATAAGCAAAGATATACGACAAATTCGGAATTTTCAACATGAGATAACTGCAGGGAACATTAATAACAAAATTAGTAATATTAACAATAATAATAATAATAATAATAATAATAATAATCCTAGTCTTTCTTGTTTAGATAAAATTGCTCAAATGAAAGAAATTATAACAAATAATTATACAAAATATATGGGTGAAATGTTTTCTGTGCCTGTAAGCTTAACTTATGTAAATTATACAAGTATTATATTGTGCTTCAGCACATATATATTCCTATTCATTACTATTCCTCTAATACACATATACTTACCCCCTCTAATATAAAATTTTTGGTAAATATATAAAAAAATGGATGAACATGTTATTGATCAAATATTTAGTAAATACCTAAACCAAAGTGATTTGGAATGTATAAAACAGGAATTCAATCGTCCTATTTTTAATCCACGTACGCAACGAGAAATTATAACATATGTCGAAAATGAAGATGAAGAAACCAATAAACAACAATCTTCTCCTCCTATATCCACACTACAAAGGCGCAAAAAACGTTTATTACTTAACCCATCTAGTTTGAAGAATTACAAGTGTACGTTTGAAAAATTTGGCCGTTTTAAGCTTCAGCAAGTCGGTCGGGAGGCACCGGTTACACCAGATTTGATAAATATATATAATGTATATTTAAACCGGGATGCCAATTTAAAATATATGACGCGTCTAACCAACGTTCGAACACTAAACAAGTACATCGTAGGTCCCATTCTTGGACAAGAAATGCGTCTTCCTCGTACATCTGTTAATTTACGCCGTAACAATAAGCCTATTTTAGATAGCCGTTTGATCGCTCAGACGGTTGCTAGAATATGGAATTTTTCTCAGTCTGAACATGCTTACAAAATTTTACTTATATACCATACAGGTCTTCGAGCCAAAGAAGCCAACAATGTAACTTATCGTAATGTTGTAGATGCATATTACCCAGCCACTCAGACTGTTGTTTTGCCAGTAGTATACAGTAAACACGGTAAGGATCGCAACATTCCCTTATTAAAAGGAGGGGCTTCCACTTTTTTTATTCAATACCTCATTCCCTATGCAAATAAGAAGATGTTACGATTAACTCTACTGAAATATCCTGGGACAAATATAGCTGATCATTTGGATAAACCTATTTTTGATTCTAGTTACCAGAGTACACATAAAGTTTTTAAAAGTTATCTTTGGAAAGTTGCTAAAGAAAGAAATCAGAAATTATCTCCTAATGAAGAATATAGTGTTCAAGACGATTTAAAAGGGGCAGGTCTCCATTCACTCCGAGCTGATTTTGCTACACGTACTTTTAACAGTCTTTCAAGACAATTAGGTAAGAATCATATTTTACCTTTTAAAATTATTAGTGAAATTTTAGGACATTCAAACGTTAAGGAATTTTTAAAAAGTTATATTAATCAAGGTGAAATAATAATGGAAGGTGGAAATGAAGAAGATGAAGAATTTAGTGGTGAGGATGGCGTTGGTGAAGTTAACCAATTGCTTACAAATGATGAAAGTATTCACTGGGGTAGCAATGCACGAATGGCCCTACGACACCGTTATCGTCATATGAATGTAAATACAATCTCTAATTTGGAAGATCACACTTACCCATTGGCATCTAAAGAAGCTTCACCAACCATAAATAATAATTCTCTATCAATATCTAATAATAATAATAATAATAATAATAATAATAATAATATACTTACTAATACAATTACAAATAACCCTATTGATAATATTGGTACAACTATTACTATCGATACTGCTACGACTAATGCTGCAGTTAATAATATTAAGAATAATATTATTAATAATAGTAATAATGATGATAATAATAATAATAATAATCGAATCGTTTATATATAAATAAAAAAATATGTAAATAAATAATTAAATATATATTATACTATATATAACATGCAATCTTCTAACATTTATAATATATATATATATAAAAAATGGACAATAATTGTTTATTGTTAGCTTTCAACTACATTCAAAAAACATCTTATGAACCAAATGATAGTTACTATAATCCCCGTCTTTATAAAAATCATATTCTTTATGAAGCTTCTGTTTTAGTAGTAAATATGTCTAATGGTTTTTGTAATGTAGATAAATCAGCTTTTCATTTCCCTCTTAAAAATATTTATACATCTCTACATTTAAAGGCAGATGAAGATGAAATGATTAGTGATGATGACGATGATGATTTGAATAAGTGCCTAGAATTGTTAGTAACCAAGTTTAATGTAAAATATGCTTGGGTTTATGGAATTAATCAAATCCTTTTTAAATTACCGGTATTGCAGTATCTTACTGTCTTTAATATAAGGAGTTCAACTATCTATAAATTTGGAGAAGAAATTAAATTAGATGAGTATTCCATACCAAAACCTATACAAGTTTATAATAAACGTAATAATTTTCCACCACCTTCACATAGTATAACTAATCTTTGTCAAATGCTCTCCAAAAATCTAATTAGAGGATATCAAGATTCTTTGAAGACTATTAATTTTTATGCAGATAGTAAAAAGAACCCAGATTGTAGACATTTACATTGTTCTTTACATTTCAAAGCCACCAAGAGCAATTCAACGTGTGCATGTTTATTAAATGAAATAAATCGCCTCATTCTCATGTTTTTATCCGCCAGTCAAGATCTATATTTAACCGAATACAAAGAATATCTTAAATGCAATCCAAATCACAATGAACGATTCTGTCAATTCATGGCTGGACGTGAAGTTGAATTCAAACTACAAACGCTACTACTCAATATGATTTATCCCGAAAAATTTCATTGGGACTGTTATAGAAATGAAAATGGGATTTATGTGTCAGTAAAACTAATAGATTATCCAAGGAAAAATATAGATAAATATAAATTAATTAAATGGCAAACTAGTCAATTTTCTAAGCTTATTATGACGGAAAAATCAATCAACCATCGAGATTCTAATTTCATTCAAAATATTATGATATTTTTGGGGTTTGATGAAATATATAATGTACATTTATTACCTTAGTAAATAAAAATGGAATCTATTATTAATAGTAATTTATATTTACCTACATCATCTGATGATTACTCAAGAATACTATCTTCAGATTCAATATCGTCATTACCTTTATTTTCACAAATTTCTTTACAACCCGAACCCGAACCCATACTTGAACCTGAACCCATACTTGAACCTGAACCCATACTTGAACTTGAACCCGAACCCATACTTGAACCTGAACCCATACTTGAACTTGAACCAAGACCTAAACCTAAAATGGAACCAGAATCAAAACTAGAACAACAAAAACAACCAGAACTATCAGATTTGCCATCTCCTAGACCACATTTCCTCAAAAAAGATAGAGGTAGTTTATATAGTCATGTATTTGATTATAAAGTGAAAAAGAATAATAAAGAATTACGACGATATCTATTGAAAATATACATTCAACAAAAATGTTCTCCTAAAAACAATGATGATGAAATGTCTAAATTTATTTATGAATTTGGTAATCAAAATCTAGAGGATATGGACGATGAAGAATTGAAAAATATTATAAATATGATAACTTTGGTACAAAACAATTATCAGATCACTCTTATGTTAAAGACTTCTTTCAATTATTTAAAAATGTTTCTGAACAAATTAAAGACATTGCTCTCCAGAAATATCCTCAGTATTTATCGTCAATAAACCTAATTTTTAAGCAGATTATAATTAGTTTACAACGCATTGAAAATAACAAGAATGAACATGTTGACAAATTATTAATGCTTCTTTCATTAGACATGAAAGATATGAAACACTATCAACCAACTTCTTCTAGTACAATAATAATACATGCCTTAGTTCAAACTGGAATAAGTTTAATTATGTGTGGTATAATAGAATTTATTAATAATCAGGGTAAGGTTCAGGCAGAATACGATGCCAATCAATTCTTTAATTTAAAAGAACATGATGAAGAATTAATGGAAAATGTTGAAGACAATGATGATAATCCAATAAGAAAAAGATTCAAACCTTCTTCATAAAAAAAAATATTTAAACATCATATGTGTTCAAACATCAGGTACCTTAGAAAAATCTTACAATACATTATGCCTACTATACAGTCCATCTTGGATACATCAGTGACAATGAAACAGAAGTGAAGTGCATGTTGTATGATTATATAAAAGGAGTTGAATATCATCTGAGCCTTCAGTTTATTAGCAGTCAGGATGCCCTTCGCATCCTCTCCTTAAAGACAAACTGACATAATGGGAAATTACTTGGAAAAAGCTGAAACGAACCCCAAATCTAGAACTCCAAGTCCCTTTTTAGAAGAGGAAACAATGGATGGTAGGTAATAATACGAATATATAGATCTTTATATACATTTTTTACAATATACCTTTATTTTTCTTATTTTAATATATGTTTATTTTTTTTTTTTTTTTGTTTTTAGAACAATCTACACAGCAGTTAATGTTGCCCCCCCTCCCGCCTGAAATGGTTATAATAGAGGAAGATGATGAACAAGAGACGAATGATTTTGGGATATTGGAAATGGAACTCTGTATTATTAAAGAGAAGAATGTCTAAGGTGAAGAGAAGACTCACATAGTGTTCCAGATGCCAGCTAAAGTACCAGATTTATTATTAACGGGAGCGGATCCAAAGAATAATGTGTCTCATCAAGCAAGTACCTACAATATTCTCATGGCAGATGTGTCAGGATCCATGTTCATTTACTGGAATGGTGTAATGACAGGGTGGAACGAATATGTGGCACCTCATTTGGTAGGGAGAACGAATCTGTTCGTGTTTGGCAGTAAAGTTGAATTAAAACGATCAGAAACAAACCTAATAAATAGTGATTTTGCTAATGGTCAAACAGATTTGACTGGTGCCCTACAAACTATTGTACATGAGGTTTACCAATGTAAGGAAAGGTATATCAAAGTGTTTCTTATTACTGACGGCCATCATAATACAACATTGATTCAGCCAAGTCATGTTATTGACAAAATGAATGAGGTTGAGAATAAGATTTGTGAGGTTTTTGTGTTAGGTGTGGGATGTGACTTTCCCGTTCAGTATAGTCTGGATATAAGGTCGCGTTTGCACAATGGTAGTACCAATATGCCTTCACTTTTCTGGGCGAAAACGTCAGATGAATTAGAGGAAGAGATGAAGAAAATTGGTGGATACATATCTGATGGAACTTCACCGATCCTGAAGTTGTCAGTGAAAGGTTTCTTACTGCCAGGGGGTATAGCCAAGGACAAATTCTACCTGAATGAGTGGGTATATTTTCCCTGTGAACAAGAACAAGTGAAACAACTTAGATTAATATATGGTAATAATGGATGTCACATTTCACCCCAGTTTCGTCGTATATCATTATTTGAGTTGAATGAAGTATTTCGACAATGGAATTCGGTTATTATTCAAATTAATAATAAGAAAGAACCAGTTCCTTCAGATGTATTACCTTTAATGGAAAGAATTTTGAAATCAATTCAAGCTAGTGAGGAACTCAGTAGTAGATCTATTCGAGATCAGTTAGAACAAAAAGAATTTAAAAAATATGAATTAGAGTTAAGATCCTTGCTTAATAAAATAAGAGTAATATTAACCACTGAAAAATTCCAAAATGAAAAAGATCTGGCTGAAACTATTCTGAGTACAACAGTAAGAGGTGGAAAATATGAAACTAAATGTCTTCAGATGAAAGGTCATTCAGATGAAGATTATAGAAATGATTGTAAAATGTTCATGGAGATTTATGAAGAACAAAAAAAGTTGATAATGCGCATTAAAAATGATCCAGATGATTATTGTCAAGTAACAATGAACTCCACTATATCTGACTTGCAAGATCGAGATTTCCCCACGATGTTGAATAGTAATAATAAATATGAGTTTTTAAAACTGTTTACGATCTCTGGCATTCCCGTATATACTCCACATAGTAACTCTGTAACAATCAATCCATGGTCATATAGTGTTAGAAGTATACTGAAATGGCCATATACTATCATGAGCCAGGTTGCCATAGAAAAGAGCAAAGTAGTGGAGTTGGTATCTGATAATAACTTTAATGCCATAATCCCGATCTTTTCTCAAGATGCTTCCCAAATTATGGCCCCATTAATGGGTACAAGACTCTATGCGATGTGTGCGACTTATGCAATCACAAAAAATCCATACATTATTGATTTTGACATTCACATGGCAGCTTTAGGAGTGACCTGGATGAGGATTCTGTTTGAAAACCCAACTCAGCCTAGGCCTGAGTTTGTGCGATTGCGTATTGCACACATAGAAGCAACAGCAACATCTGGGTATCTCCACCGACCAAGTTTTAAGAAATATTGGCAAGTGCTTATCAATGACACGGCCCAAGCACTCATGACAGAGAGTTTTGAAAGAAATTTGGGGGAAAAACCCATAAAATGTGAGTCACTAATTAAACCTATGTTTATACTTTACTTACATCAACGAAGTGATGAGACTCCTCTAGAGGATAAAGTTGTTATCAAAGTTGTGAGGATGATTCTCTTATAATACATTGGTCGTTGCCTTTCTAAATATAAGAAACAGGAAAAGAATTCCACACCCTTCACTGATTTCTTTGCCAAAACACTTGTTGATGAAAAGCTTAAAGAAGAATGGGTGAAGAACTACATTGCGACCTCAGAAAACCTAACCCTTAAGGATTTTTATACCTTAGAAGAGGTTGAGAAGACAGCCAGAAAACATTTTAAAGACGAGGACATGGAAAATATTAAGGAAAAGTTAATTGAACAGATCCCCATAGCTGTGGATATGAAAAAGGTAGAGAAGCTACGGGATGTTTTTCTGGCTGGAGATATATCTTGGTTTTCATTGCGAATTTTTGCTAAAGAAGTTGGTCTAAAGGAAGACGTTATTGACAATATGTTTAATGAACACAACGTGTTTATTTATACTGCACATGCCCTACAGTATAGAGACTCTCGTGAACGGCTAACTTCAAATGTTAGTGATAACGTCCAAGCTTTAGTGACTCAGCGGGTTCACCAGGAGAATTGTCTCAATATTTACAAGGAGTTTGAAAATATAATTGTTCAACATAAAAAGGATTTGTGGTTGCAGGAATATTTATCAACACACAGAGAAATTGTGCGCCCCATGACAAGGTCACAAATCCTAATAGAGGCTTCTGGACGAGGAGTTCAGGTAACAAATGATACTTTTGAAGAAGTGTATAAGAAATACCGACCAAATGTAGGGCTGTTGGGTAATGCTTGTCAATGTCGAAATTGTCCTTTTTACCTGATACCCAGTAAAAGGTATAATCAACACTTACATTTAGCACGTCATTATTCTTCAAATTATCCTCATCATTTGCACTCGGCAGCCTATTTTTGCAGGCATGAAGACATAGCAGATGCTATCTTCTACCAAGAGTCTATTAGTAAGTCTCAATTAGATAATGCTTTCATTGAGGACCTTACATTTTTACTAAATATATATCAAGAAATGGCCCCCTACTGATGATTAATTATTTAATAATTCATCCAGGGCCACCCGATGTGGGTGGGCCATATTTAAGGTTAGTAGTAGTATCTATCATTCATGCCCTTTATGATATTAAATTGGGTGGTACTGTTTTTTTTTATAATATAATTATTGTATTTATGTATGTAGTTAGAAAAATATATTTATTGGAATGGTTGATTTCCTTCATTTTCCCAGAGCATCTTCACACAAATTTTATAGCATATTAACACAAATAAATCTGGCACACACACAGCCTCTGATTCTGCTATTGAGTTCAATAGGTTCTTTATTCCATCTTCCAGTACTGACATTAAGGACGAACTATCCCCAGTCTCTGTACCTAAAGCCTATTAGATCTTTAGCCCAAGTCACTTAAACTCCAAACCTTTCCAGATATTCTAAAAAAAGCGAGAGTAACGCCTGTTCCCCTTAACATTGACAAAACTTTCCCATTAGTTTTAAGCTGTAGTCATTAATGTTTTTCCTGCCCGAAACGCTTTGCGTAATAGTGGCTTTAGGCATTGTATGTACTAGCTCTATCTATAAAGCCAACAAACTTTGTAAATCTCTTTATGTATGTACCTTACCTAAATAAAGATTGTACCACGCCCTGCCCTGGTGACTCTCTATTACTCCCTTATCTATCCATATCTCAACTATGGTATTTGTGCTTGGGGCTCTACTACCCAAAATCACTTACGTCCTCTAATTACTCAACACAAAGCTGCTATTAGGACAATATCCAATTCTGGCCCCAGACATCACTCGGTACCCCTACTCAAATCCCTGAATATGTTAGACATTAAGTCACTGCACATTCTCTGTTTTTTCAACAATGTTCCCCCAAATAAAAATTATTATTATTATTATTATTATTATTATTATTATTATTATTATAAACACTTTAATAATAGTGGATATTCTATTTTCTAGTTCACTCTCTTGTTGGTTGGTGGCATCTTCTGTGTTAACATCTTACGCTCGTTCTTGAGGTACTAGTTCACTCTCTTGTTGGTTGGTGGCATCTTCTGTGTTAACATCTTACGCTCGTTCTTGAGGTACTAGTTCACTCTCTTGTTGGTTGGTGGAAAATTCATTCTTCTGTGTTAACATCTTATTCTCGTTCTTGAGGTAAATCAACTCTTTCTTTTTCTTCCTCCCTTATATATTCTATTTTCTAGTTCACTCTCTTGTTGGTTGGTGGAAACTTCTGGTAGATAACAACATTCTTCTGTGTTAACATCTTATTCTCATTCTTGAGGTAAATCAACTCTTTCTTTTTCTTCTTCAAGTGTGTTTCCATTCTTTTCAATTTTTTAATCAACTCAGCTTGTCTCTGCCTAGGGTTAATCTGGGAAAGCATCTTCGTACAACTTTTTCTTGGAAGGGCAGCAAAGCGTGTGTGGTGGGCTGGCTGGATGGCCGTCCGTTAGTGGATGTAGTGAGAGTGGCCACAGATATTTATATATGTGGCTCAGCTAACACAGTGCTTCCGGCAACCAGCTATTAGTCAGAACCGGGACTTTTATGTGGTACTTATTACTATCTAGCTTATCTAGGCAATTCACAAACACAACGAAAACAACATATGTCCCATACAGTCCTGCCCTTTCGATAACCTACACTGAATACACTGAATAATAATTACCAAGGCAAAATTTAAACAAATAAAAACATGCACACTTTTATTTAATGAAAATAACAGTGGAATTAATATGGAATGAAACATGTCAACCCTTTGTGACCATTGAAAAAAAAAAAATCCTTATTCTTGCATCTTTCATATTGTTAAGCTAAACAATGTCCCAGGTTCTTTCCTAAATCATGCATTTGAAAATAATTTAGTTTTATTATCTTCTTAGCATGAAATGTTTTAGGATTGTTGTTATGGTAGTTTACATATATTATGTGTTTCTTCATACCCTAAAAAGTTCAGAATATTTGCTATGATATATGAATCTTGATGATTCACCCTTGTTTGCTTCATTACGTGTTTGTTAAAATTCCTAACCTCCCATTGAATCCAGTTATATTTATTTTTAACAAGAGAGTTTAGAATTGTTACGCCTACATCCATTCCATTTATGTTTCTCCTACATTGCCAATGTATTTTCTCGGGCCAAACCATACTGAGCAACAGCGCTTGCAGTTTGTATTCGACTTCAAGTTCAGCCATATATTGGCACATTCGTTCCTTATCCCTATGATTACTATTAATGTAATCTTTATATTCTGTCGTATATAGCTCTTGACTAGCCGATATGAACATAAGAGTAGAGTGGTTTATTTCATTCAACAGACAAGCACAAGTTGAACTACTCTCACCTTCTAAATGAAAATTACACTGTAGATCATTATTGTTGTTTTTATTTGTGGTATAGAAGGTAATACTCTTTGTGGAATCCTGGTATCCATTAATCAAATTTTGGGCGAGTAAATGACAAAGATTTGTAATACTATGTAAAACTGGTGGAAATGTATAAATATTACCCCGACGGTATAATACATTTCGATATTCATTAAAAGATTTATTTATTGTTATTTTGTCTCTAAATGTGTGGCTGTTCTTATTTCGGATATCGAAGACTGCCAGATTTTGTAAAACAGGTAATTGGAATAAGATTTGATTATTTCCATAGACCCAGACATATTTTATATCATATTCTGACACCAGAGTTTCTAGACATTCGCTTAAGTTATTTAATTCTTCTTGATTTTGGTTTAATTCTTCATCTGTTATTTCATCTTTGTTCGTTTTTGTATTTATATCTAGATACCTATTAATGCATTTGAAGGGGAAATGAAAGACCGATTTATCTACATAACAATAACCATTAGCCATATTTACTACTGAAGCAGAGGCTTCGTATAGGATATATCGTTTATGGACATATCCATTCGATTCAGAAAAAGTTTGTATATAATTAAAAGCTAATAAAAAACAATTTTCCATTATTATTAAACCTCTATTTTTTTAAAGAAACAAATGTATATAAGTATAGTTTAATATTATCAGATGATATAGTTTAGTTTATTGTTCATAGCTTTGTTTATAATAACAATACCTGCTGGTCTAATTGTAAAACTTATTTTTCAAAAATTATAAGTATAACCGTTAATCAATGCTTTTGGGGGTTCAAACCAGCATATGTTTGATATTCTGTTAAAATAATTTTTTTTATGAATTTATTATGACTAAAAAACAATAGGAAAAAAAGAAAAAAGTAGCAATGGGGTTAATAAGAATTTTAGTTGCTATAATCCTAATTATAGTCGTTATAATAATTATTTATTTACGCGGAAAACGTATCAATGTCAGTAAGGCTATCAGACATGATCCGATTCATGAAACAACATTACAATCCACCATCAGTCCAACAATAACAAAATTATCTGAAACATTACAAACCACCATCAGTCCAACAACAACAACAACAACAACAACAACGTCCTCTGAAGTACTTCAAGAAACAACATTACCATCCACCATCGGTTCAACAACAGCAACAACAACAACAACAGAGTCCTCTGAAGAATCTAATATAATCATCTCAAAGTTGGAATCATTATTCTCCCCGTTTATCAGAGATATAAATACCTATAAAGGTCTCGTAATTATTCCTAAACCACCAATTTCGTATAATCCTAAGAATAGAATCGAAAGTGAGAATACAATCATTAAGCCTTTTAATAACTTCCTTTTAAATTACAATAAAATCCACAGATATTTAGATAATAATAATGTCTCAAATAACACAAATTATGTATGGCAAAATTCTGATTACGACAAGGGATATTATACCAAAAATCCAATTATTTTAATATTTCCTTGGAATATTAATGATTTGAAACCTAATGTTTATACAGATCAAAGTGAAATACAAGATGTTAAATTACAAAACCATATAAATGCAGTACGGACCAAATCACATAATAAAAGAAAAAAATTCGACATGGACAAATTGTGGATATCATGTACGCATGCGGCAAGTCAAGATATATTTATTCAGGGATTCTCTAAGTATGATTTTCCAATTAAAGAAAATTCATTACCACCATTTGTGGTAATGAAACTTGAACTTCAAGATGGTAATAATGAGGTGGAATGTAAAATGGTGGCTAAGAACATTAATTCCTCAGAAACCTTTGCTAGCATTAAATTTAATATCAATGTGGAAATCTCGGAAGAAGAACAAGAAACAGGAGGAAGATCAGGACTCCTCCCTGATATAGTTTCCGATTATGAGTCCAGAAACGTAATATTCGAGAGAATGTAAAATTATGGTATCCTGTATTCAATGCAATAAATAATTATTTTGAATGCTGAAAAATCAACATTGAATGTCCTATTCAAAATAATGTGCGTTTCATTTCATTTCAATAAGATAAAATTAACATTGGACTTCAAAATAGGTATTTTTTCTCACCCCATAAAAAATGAGTGAAATTATTAAAACAATCTTGAGTATGGTACATTTCCCTGAGGATGGGACCTCAGGTTTAAGAGAACGTATAAATATAAAAACTTATTTAAACAATGTTTCTGCTAAAGATGATGATGAAACAAGAACAATCATATTACTAAATAAATTGTTTCATTTATTCGATCTATCTGATCGATACATAAAATTAATAACTAAAACATATCCTCTTATTAAAAGTCAATATCAACAAAAGGAAACCATAGCTTTATTAAATAAACAATATGATGAGTGTAATATGGAAAAAAAATTCCTAGAGACTATGATAGCAGAAAAAGAACGCGAAATACTCGATTTAAATAAACAAGTTGACAAGTTTACAACTGAAATAGAAAAACAAAAAAATATAATAAACAATTTAGAAATTGAAAACAATAAATATGAAGAAGAATTGAAAACCCAAATATTTATTTTAGATCAATTAAATGAATGTGAAGATAAAATTGAGGAAAAAGACAAACAAATAAAAGAATTAGATAATAGAAATATAGAAAAAGATAAACAACTAACTGAAAAAGACAAACAAATAACAGAATTAGAATATCAAATTAAACAGTTAAATATTCTAATTAATTCAAATAATACTGAAATAAAATCTAAAAACGTTGAACTCCATAAAAACCTACAACTATGTACCACACAATTATCTGAACAAAAACAAGAAATAAAGAGAATAAATGAAGAATTAACTCAAAGTTATAGACATATTAATGAAAAACATCAACTAGAAGAAACTTACAAAAATGAACTTGAGAAATGTAACTACGAAAAACATGAACTAGAAAAAACCTATATGAAACAACTTGAGGAACAAAAACAAGCCCATCAACGGCAATATAAGGAGTTATTATCACTCAAAACAAAAGAACTTGAGAAACATCAACAAGCAGAAGAAACTTATAAACAACTTCAGGACCAAATGCTAAATAAATATAATGAATTATTGGCGAATATAAACACAATAAATAATTCTAATAATACATTATTTAATAATTTTTAAAAAAATCTATATTATCAAATGATGATATAACTGAATGTTTTTCAAATATATTGTTTATAAATAATAGTTATTCAAGTGAAAAAAATAAACTAATTGAAGAAATAATAATAAAGATTATTGATCATTTTAATACAGAACACAAGAATTATATTCAACAAGAACATATAAATAGAATGGCTAAGTTAAATGACATTATTAACAATAGTAATTATAATAATAATGATCTACAACCGGAAAATATAGCAAATATATTATTTACTAACGAGGAAGAAAGAGGGTTATTTAATCATATACTAAATAGTTTCAAAACTAATATTACTGATGAAATAGTAGAAAAACACAAAAAAGAATTAATGCCTTATGTTGATTTAAATGTTGTTTTAAAGCGTCAGTTACAAGAACCAAATTATTTGGCTAAAATGTTAGTAGATGAACTTACATCTATGGATTTAGTTAAAGAAAAGATAATAGAACAACTTGCGGATTTATACAAATATACAAAAGAAACAAATTATGAAGTTATAAAGGTATATACTTTTATTACAATTATATATACAATTTATCAGAACGA